>NW_027556098.1:95271527-95456527 GCF_003287225.1 Phascolarctos cinereus
GCAGCTGAAGAAGGGTACACAGGCACATCCATCCTTTCATCCACATCCCTGCTAGTTATCTCTCCAGGGAAGAGACACAGAGGTAGGGCCATTTCTTTACAGGGGGAACCTGGATGATATACACATGCCCCTCCCAAACCCTGGAGCCTTACCTATGTCTTGTTCCCACTGTGAACAATCCAGACTACTTAAAAGGACAAGAGTCAGTCAACCTGGTTGCTCATAACAACCATTACTCTTCTTTGAACATCTCGGCTAATACTGACCCCATGAAGTTTTGCAAAGATGCCCCAGTGTAGCTTTGGTGCTCAAGATCTGTAGCTTTCCCGAATCTTGATAATGTCAGAGCAACTTGCCGTACCTAGCCATGGTGCTGAATATTTATCTAATAACAATACTATGGGAACATAAGGGAAGATTGCTACAGGAGGTCTGCTTGAGCTGGGCCTTGAAGGAGATGTAAGAAAAAGGCATTCGAGGTATAGGAAAAGCTTTGAGCTAAGCCAAAGATGTGGGAAAGAATGGGGGCGAGCTCTGATAACACTGAGTCATGGTATGATTAAAGCATAAGAAACCTGAAGAGAAATCATGAAATGAGGCCAGAAATCTAGGTTGGAACCAGATTGTGAAGTGCTTTGAATGTTAAGATAAAAATTATGGACTTATTTCAATGGAAATGGAAAATTGCTAAAGATTTTTGAACAATATTGGTTAGAGGTATGTGACCAGAAGAAAAAAATTAGGAAAAGTCAAATAACAGAGGAATATTTTATTTGGCAAAAAATAAAAATGGCAAGAAATGTAATGGTATCCATAAGATTGGAGAAGGGAGCAGGGGCAGTTGCTGCTCAAAAACTCCAGTACCTGCAAGGTCAAAATGAACAACTGTGTTCAGAGGGAGGACTCGAAATTCAATGCTTCTAGTCTTTTCCTCAAACTGGTCCCATAGTTCTGTTGACACACAATAAGCAAGTCAATAGAGAGAAAAAAAAGAAGAAAGGCAGTATAATTTTCAGGATGGAAAATGGTGGTTTGAAGTCCACAAGTAACTTACCTTCTCTCTGTGTGTTCCTTGTTTCTATGCTTTCTACCAAATGAGTGCGTCTCATGGATGTTCTGAATAGTTTCTGTGTGCCTGTCTCCACAATTATTGCATTCTCCTGACACATACAGCAACAGGGAATCAGTCAAAGATGATATGAATACAACAGTTTCATTGATTGTTGTTGTTTTTATGTATCTCCAAACCATTCCCTTCCTTTGAGGAATGTCAACAAGGTCAGATATCATGCGATTGAGATAGATCACAGGAGAAAGAATCTAGAGGTGAAGAGACTGTTGATAAAGCTATTGGAATATTCAAGAAAATCCAATTCATCTCCTCACTACCCAACAAACCTGTCTTACTCATTCCCAACTCATATACTAAACATGTGAGACAATAACATTCCTTTTTTTATTGCAAAAATGTGCTTCTCCAGCTACATTTTTTTCCTTTTTTAATTTTATTTTTAATTTATGGAATAAAATAAGCATTTCTATAACATAGCAAAAAGAAGGGAAGTAGAGGCAATGAAATCATTTCAACCAATGAGAGGCAGTTGGTCTAGAAGCAGTGATAAGAGTTCTGGCCCAAGAGTCATAAGAACTGGGTTTTTAATTTTAGTACCCACTTTTTAGTCATGTAACCAAGGAAGCATATGCTTCTTCACAACTAGGTCTTCCTTTTCACGATCCCCAATTTCTTCTAGTTCTCAAGCAGCAGCTTAAATCTCATCTCTTCTATGCAAACTTCTCCACACATTTTAGCCTATATTGCTCATTTCCTTCTCAGAACTTTTTATCATGCATTGTCTCTGCCATTCACTTTAGCATATTATTCATCATCATCAAGAAACATTCAGTGAGCACTTAGAAGGAACACTGGTTCTAGAGTTAGAAGACCTACGTTTAATCCCTGTCTCTGGTGTTTTTTATCTGTATGACTTTGGGAAAGTCACTAGCTCCTTGGATTCAATTTCCTCATCTATAAAATAAGGGGGATTAGACTAGATGGTTTCTGAGGTCCCTTCCAGCACTAGAGCTATGATCCCATGATACACCTACTATAGTTAGAACATTATACTTGGTGCTGAGCATGTAAAAAGCTACAAAGCATGACCCCTGTCTTCAAGACAGACCTTCTCATGCCACCATCTGTTTCATATGTGTATGCCATGCACACGTAATATCAAAGGCAAAGTGAAGTGAGGAAGGCATGAGTTAAAATCCAACCTTTGACATTTACTTGCTATGTGACCATAGCCAAGATACCTCTCCTTTGTCATACTGATTTCTTCATCTGTAAAATGGAGAAAATAACTGTAGTAGTTACCGCAGAGAGATTTTTAAGGTTTAAATGAGATAATTCATTCAAAGTACTTGGCAAACATTAAAATGTTACATAAATGTCATCTCTTTTACTTTATACATAATAAGCACTTGATAAATGCTTTCTTAAAAAAATTCATTCATTCATTCATTACCTAAATAAACTTCCATTATAAAATAAAAATTCTCCAGGCCAAAAAATGTAAAACCTAAACTGACCTCTTCAATTAATTCCTATAAATGTATAGGCCCACTAGTGTGCTCCTATATACTTAATGGATAATCTGGGGTGGGAAGATGGCCTTAAAGAAATTTAATAAATTCCATAATTCCTATTTTCTAGCTGCTAAACTTCAAGAACATTTGCATTTGGGAATTCAGTTTATTCAACATTTCTTAAACACCTGCCATGGTTCAGTGGAAAGTGTGATGGATTTGGAATTGAAAGACTTGGGTTCCTTTTTTGGCTCTGACATTCATTACTGAATGACCTTGGACAAGTTATTTAACCTCTTTAGGCCTCTGTTTCCTCATCAGTGAAAGGAAGGATATGGACTAAGTGACCTCTAAGACCTCCTTACAGCTCAAAATCTATGATCCTTTGATCATTGCAAAGCATTATGGTGGGATAGAAATAAAATTTAGATAAAACCAAATACCTGTCCTCGTGGAGCATTACAGTCTAGTTTGGTGTTATGACACATGAGCTCAAGTCCCTTTTCCTTTATGGCTTGTGCACATGCTGATAAGTGGTTGTTTAATCTGCTTGATAGTCCAGAATGTATAACTTAGAAAAGTCATTTTGTTAGACTCTTGTGACTGTGCCTGACTTTTACAGCTTATTGAATCTAAATGGTAGCACAGATTAGGACTTGGAAACAGGAAGACCTGAGTTTGAATCTTGCCTCAGATACTTTCTAGCTTTGTGACCCTGAGCAAGTAACTTAACCTATGTCAGTCTCAGTTTCCTCATTCATAAAATGGGGATTACCTAATGAAAGTGCTTTGCAAACAGTTTTCTAACAGTTTGCTAACAGTTTTCAAAGATCATGTTGTCTCCACAAAATCTTTCGTCTATTGCTAAACATATGAGACAGTAACATTCCTTTTTATTGCCAAACTGTACCTCTTCAGATATATTTTTTAATTTTATTTTTAATTTATGGAATAAAACAAGAGTTTCCATAACATAGTAAGAAGAAAGAAAGTAGAGGCAAAGAAATCATTTCAACCAATGAGAGGCAGTTGTTCTAGGAGCAGTGATAAGGATTCTGGCCCAAGAATCATAAGAACTGGGTTTTTGAATTTTAGTACCACCGTTTCTTAGCAATGTGACCAAGGAAAAGTCATTTAGTCTTTAGGCGAGCCTCAGTATCCTCATCGAAAAAATGAAAATAATAATACATGTACTATCTATTTCAAGGAAAGTACTTTGTAAGATGTAAAATGCTTTTAAATGTACATTTACATCAACACATGAGAGGCAGTACAGTATAATATGTAAAGAGCTAACCAGACCTGAGTTCAAATCCTGAAGTCCTTCCTATGATCCATATTGACTTTGTGACCCTGGGAAAGTCACTTAAAATTTCAGTGCCCCAGATCTTAATTATTTATTTGCACTGGTGGAAGAAGTTTCTTCTATAGGAGTTCCCTACAGTAATGAAATCATAATGTAGATCAAAAAATAAAATAATTGTATTTCAAGCCACATACTACAACAAATTGTATATGACCCAGCAATTTGATTTTTAGAACATTGTTGATTTGACATTAGATGAAAATCATGTCTTTTCATGAATTATTTTCTTTCCATAAGGCTCTCTCTGTAGTCTTCAACAGAGAAAGTGAACTCTTAAGGTGTCCCGGTGACCAAAGCACAGAATTCCTTTGAAATAAGGCTACTTTGTGGATGAAAATCACTGAAAGAAATGTATAGAAGAGAGCGGTAATCTTGGAAAACAGTAATGTCAAATGGAAACAAATCAAGAACTATTTGAAGAAAACAACTTCAGAATATCATCAAGAGTATTATGAGATACTTCACACAAACTATGCATTTGAACAAAGAAGTAGACAGCTATCCAGGGGGGAAAATGCAGTCCTGATCAAAGGCCTTAGGAAGAAGGGTCATTGGCTCTTTAAAATGAGGAAAAATGAACAAGGAATTTTACAATGTGTTGGTCATGACTAATTAGTGGGGTGATAAGGAGTGAGGTGAGCAATGCAATAGCCAAAGGGGGAGGAAAAAAAGCCAGTTTCCTCGCAACTGTAGTTTCTATGGACTTAACTAGATTTTTGAATACTGATTGTAAACCTTATGCATTGAGCAGGAGAGATCATTACTTAGCACATTTCTCCTTCTGCTTTTCTAAGAAGACAGACCAGAATTTGAGGGTCCAAAGATTTTCACCACTCTTGTTTTCCTGAAATGTCCATTTTTATTCACATGAAGTTATACTGGCCTTAAATATGTTTGGTAAACTGTATTCTTTGTTCTTACTAAATTTTGGTGAGTTTATTTTTGTGGAATAAAAAAACCCCATAAATGTTAAGATTTTTGTAGCTCAAATCCAAAGTAAGGATTGCTGGGTTGTCTGATAACTTCATATATCTTGCACTCTCTTGTATTTTGTTTCAAATATGCACTTCCTCTTCCTCTCTCCTGCTCCATTTTCCTATCCATTTGCCTTTATTCTTTCTGTTTACCATTTCATATCCTCATGAGAAGAATTCAGATTCATGTCTAACTTAGAAAGGACCCTTATATTTGAGGGAAACCAAGCCCCTCAATGTTGGAATATCATGACCTTGGTCAATGTATAGTCATTTAAAAAGAAATCTACCCAAAATTTTCAAATTTGAATAATATGGTGAATATAAAAATAAGTAAAAGTGAATTTATATAACCTCTGGCTGCTTTATCTAATTTTAATGATGGTCTCCTGAGGCCACATGGCCTATTTGTAGCTCCAATCCATGACATTCCATCTCCCATCACTATGCCTTTATATAGGCAACTAGGTGGTAGAGTGGATATAATATTGGAATCTACAGTCAGAAAGACCTGTATTCAAATCTAGCTTCAGACACTAAACAGCTGTGTGACCTTGGTCAAGTAACTTAACCTTGTCTGATAATAATGGCACCTATCTCCAATTTTCCATTATGAAGATTAAGTGAGATAATATTAGTAAAGTATTTTGCAAACTTTAAAGTACTATAGAAATGTTTGATATTATTATTATTATAATACAAAGTAACTTCGTATTATTATAGAAAAGTAATTATACCTGTCTACTATATTAGAATGCTCTTCTTCCTCATTTCTGTCTCTTGTAGTCCCAGGCTCCTTTGTAGCATGAGTTCAAGTGCCTTTTCCTACACGATCTCAAAATTGTTAGAGCTTTCCCAGCTCCACTTCAAGAATGGATTTGTATTCCCTGAATAGATATTTTGTATTTATCTAATTATGTGAATGCCCCCTCCCCATTTCCCCAGCCCCACTAACATGTAAGTTCCTTGAGAGAAAGGACTACTTGTTCTTTGTCTTTATATCCTTGTGCCTGGCACACAGTAGGTGCTTAATAAATGCTTTTTGGATTAAATTGAAATACAGAAATAAACTGAGAATCAAACAAGGTGGAGAGTCCCTGGACATTTAGTATGTACTCCCTTGGGAAATGTATATCCAGTGCTTTTCCTCAGAAAGAAGACTCCAGTGCTGGAGTAAGGCCATAGTGAACCTTACTTAATATGGAGTAAATAATGACAATGATGGTGAGAGTAGGTGTGATGATGAAGATGGTGGTGATGCCCTCTCTCCCCCTGAATTTCAGAGTGAAAGCAGCTTCAGAATAAAATAAATAAAAGAATAAAAGAAAGAATTTCTTTGTTTGGTGACATAAATGATATAGTCTTTTGTTTTAGAGATATGTTCAATATCTAGTGGCTTAAGGTAGCTTAAGCCTGGGAGATTTGTTGCTGCTCACACTTGCATAATAAAGGCATAAAAATTTGGGACAAAAGAGTGGAAAATAAATGCCTTGCAGTCTTTACTTGGTTTTATTCTTATTTGGTTTCATTTGGAAGCCAATCCATGGGAGATCTTGAGAGTCAATTGAGCTTTCTTTGCCCAACCTCCTCTAAAATGGATTTTGAAGACACCAGCTCCCCAAAAAGGGAGTAAGAATAACAAGGGTTTGCTGACTCTAAATCAGATCTGTCTTGGGGCAAGGATGTCTATACTGCTGAAAGGAGGAGAGGAATTCAGAAGGCAAACAAAATAGATGTGGTTTTCAAAGAAATTTTTAAAAAGCAGTTGGAGCGATGCTATATGTACCAAATATTTATAGTAGCTCTTTTTGTGGTGGCCAAGAATTGGAAATTGAGGGCAATGCCCACCAATTAGGAAATGCTGAGCAAGCTGTGATATATGATTGCAATTGAATTGAATATTATTGTGCTATACGAAATGACAAGCAAGATGATTTCAGAAACCTGGAAAGACATGAACTGATACAGAGTGAAGTGAGCAGAACCAGGAGAGCATTATACACAGCAATAGCAATATTGTACAATGATGAATTGTGAATGGCTTAGGTATTTAAGCAATACAATGATCAAAGATGGTCCCAAAGGACTCATGATGAAAAATGCTATCCACCTCCAGAGAAAGAACTGATGTTGTCTGAATACACACTGAAATATGCCTTTTTTTCTCTTTCTTTTTTATTTTTATTCCTTCCTTCCTTCCTTCCTTTGTTCCTCCTTCCCTCTCTTTCTTTCTTGCTTGCTTGCTTGTTTGCTTTTTTTCCTTTCTTTTAAGTCTTCTTGCACAAAATGACTAAAGTGGAGATATTTTACATAGCTGCTCATGTATAACCTATATCAGATTGCTTGCTGTCTCAGGGAAGGAGGAAGGGAAGGAAGAAGGAATCCAATTTGGAACACAAAACTTTTTTTAAAAAAAAGGTTAAAATTGTTTTTACTTGTAATTGGGGGAAATAAAATATTATTAAAAATTAAAATAAAATACATGTGAGCTTGCTGTTCTGTGTTCCAAAAGAAGTTAAGCTCTAGAAGCTGAAAGACCTTCCTCACATGGAACAAAGGAAAGAATTTTTTTTTCTATTGCAATTTCTATCCTCTATTGCTTATTTTTTCTGCCCCACCTTTCTAAAAGAGTTGTTATTTCTGTGTCCCCAACATGGGAATTTGGTAAGATATATAGCTATTGTCCTAGCCCTTCCCAGGAATGAACCTGGGAAGAAGACAGTTCAAGTGTATGAAAGCAGGAATTATTTTCCAAGAGCTATGATCATCAAAGGCTATGATTCTCTCTCTTGTTCTTATACTAAGTACTGAAGAAAGAAAAATGGAATCAAGCTGAGGACAGAGAAAAGATCATATTATTAGTAAAAACTCATATTTCTTTATCACTTAACAGTTTCCAAAATGCTTTTCCCCAATACTCCTGTTAAGTAAATAGTACAGGTATGGTTTCATTAGAAAATTTACAGATGAGAAAACTGAGGACTGGTGAAGCTCAGCAGCCTTCCTGTGGTCACTCATTTATTACATGGTCCCATTCACTTAATCTCTCTGGGTCTTATTTTCTTAGAGTCAAGATGAGAGGGCTGGACCAGATGATCTTTAAAGGCCCTTTCAGCTCTGAGTTCTGTGTGATGGCCCACAGTTCTATTACTTTAAGGAGAAAAGATTCTGAATCTCCAGCTGTCAGGTTCATTTCAGGAGTCAATCTAAAGCCCATTCCATTTCAGTCATATAAACCCATTCTTATTCCTGATGAATGAAACTAGCAACTTCCTTCTTATCTTTACCTTGGTTTCCTTATTTTTCTTCAAGGATCAGCTCAATCGTTATTTTCTACATGAAGCCTTTACTCATTGACACAGCTGTTATTATCTGACCTTCGAAAGAATCTTATATTTATATATTTATTTTTGTATATATTTTCTGTATGCATATACATTACTACAACATATATGGTATATGGTTTTTCTATACATACACCATGTGTATATGCATATATATACACACACAAATATATAAAATTCCATCCTCTGATAGGATCATAAATCTAGAGCCAGAAAGGATCTCAGAAGCTACTGAGTGTAACTCTCTCATTTTACAATTAAAGAAATTGAGGTCTGAGGAGATTAGGTTAATGTTTCACAGCTAAGAGCAGCTAGGTGACACGGTGGATAGAGTGCTAGCCCTGGAGTCTGGAAGACTCATCTTCCTGAGTTCAAATCTGGCCTCAGATACTTCCTAGCTATGTGACCCTGGGTAAGTCACTTAACACTGTTTGCTTCAGTTTCCTCACCTATAAAATGATCTGGCGAAGGAAATGGCAAATCCCTCCAGTATTTTTGCCAAGAAAACCCCAAATGGGGTCATGAAGAGTCAGATATGACTGAACAACAACATAGCTACCAAATGTCTGGGGAAAGATTCATACTCAGGTCTTCCTGACTCCAAATCCAAAGATCCCTTCACTACTCCAACTAGCCACCTAGAATATAAATGCCTTGAGGACTCTTCATTTTCGTCTTATTTCCCACTGCATCTCACAATCGCTAGCACAGTGATTGACACTTGGTAAGCACTTAATAAATACTTGTTGGTTGATTGTTCCTGACAAGACTGCAAAACTGGACCTGTCAATTAACAGCTTGGACATCCTTCTCACGTATTGTGCCCCTTCATTAGTTTTAGTACAGTGCCTGGCACATGGAATCTGTTGTTGGTCATTCATTTTCAATCATTTACAACTCTTTGTGACTCTGTTTGGGCTTTTCATTGCAAAGATACTGGGCAGTGTGCCATTATTTTCTCCAACTCATTTTACAAATGAGGAAACTGAGGCAAATGGGGTTAAGTGATATGCCCAGGGTCACAGAGTTAGTAAATATCTGAGGCTAGATTTGAACTCCAGAAGATGGGTCTTTCTGACTCCAGGTCAAGCACTCTACCCACTGCCACATCTTGCTGTCCAATGGCCCATGGAAAGCACATAATAAATGCTTATTGACTGGCATTTTGAAGATTTAATTAGATAATGATTATTCAATTGTTTTGAACTTTTTTCATATACAGCCAGTTGATGGCTGTGTTTCTATTTCTTCCCTAAGCTTCCAGGTGGTACTGGATAACTCAGACTTTTAATGAAGTCTGGGGACTAGCTTTTCTCCACTTTGGCACCAAAGTGATTATTCCCACATGGCATTAAAGTAGAGAAAATCCACTAAGTTGTTCTATATATACACATATTATATTTTTCTACCTTGTTTCCTTTTGTTGTTGTTTGTTTGTTTGTTGCTTTGACTTTATCCTAATCAATCTAATCTCTGCTTTCTAGCATGAATAATTCTTTTTCAATTTCTGACAATAATTAAAAAAGATACTAGTTTGACTAGCTGAAAAGATTTTCTTAAGTTTGGAAAAAGTCATGCCTAGCAAAAGTAAAGCTTGTTAGGTAAATCTGACTCAATTGCATGATACCATGAAAAGAATCATTGACCTGGGTCTTAAATGCTGGTTCTGCCACTCATTCTCTACGTGAATTTGCCTTTCTTGTCACATCTCTAAGCCTCAGTTTCTTCATTTCTAAAGCAAAGGGCCTGTATTTGGTTCTGGCGCTTAGATTCCTTGACACAAAAAATGGAAGAGAAGAAAAGTCCATCATACTGCAAACAACATAAATCTGCCATTATCCATTTTAAAAAGTATCAAGCATCGGCAGGTTTCTGCTGTGATCCTGCACTAGTAAAGTATTTAATATATGTAGAGTTTACTTCCCAGTTTTTGTATTTCTATAGTATTTCATAATAGTAATAGGCATATGCTACCCCCCGCCCAAAGTGAAGCTTGATAATATGAAAGTAATTCATCATCTTAATATAGTAATAAAGAAGAGGGAATGAGCAGAACCTGGAGGGAGAGATAGAAAATTGTCACCAGAGCCTATAAAAAACATTCTTGAGGAGTTGCTAGGAGCTTTTGAAAGCCACAGGCAAACTATGAGTTACTGAGAAGAAAATGAACACAGGAAGAATTCAGCAAAAGGTCTTCTTATGAACAATTTACCAAGGCAAGTAAACTTTTAAAGGTAGTCCCATCCAAAATAACAGAAACAAAAGAAACAACCCAAAAAAATTACCACAAAGATTAAGAGATAGAAATAAATAATTTTTGAGTGGAGGGAAAATAGAAACAGCTGCTAGGATTCTCCCAACAATTATGCCATATGAGATGTCCAATAGCGCATCAAATATATCTCTGCTTATGATTCAGAATTTTAAGGAACATTAACTTAACATGCCTAAGTACAAGCCATAAAAAATAATTGGTAATTTCCTATATTTCAATTCAAGGTTGTATTCTGGTTTCTTTCTCTCTAGAAGAAAGAAGTAATGGAAAACACAACTTTCAAGATGATAGACTTTGCTAGGCATTAGAAATCCATGTATCCTGTAATTAATGAGGCATTTGTAAAAGCCCAATAATCCTTTAGATAATCTGCCAGATTAAAAATTGTTTAGTTTAAAATTAGTATACATTAGGAAGCAAATCATTTATTTCATCAGTATGTCCTTTGATTTGTACTTTAGGATGGCATTATTCTTTTTTTAATAAATTATCTTCATAACATAGGGATGTCTCTCTCAAAGGAATGGACAAAAGATAGTTTTTGGATCTGCTGTGTAATGAGCAAAGCTTCTGAGTGCAGGCATGGCAGTCTACACCTGCATCACAGCTAGTTTTAAAAAATGTACCTTCCTTTAAATCTTCACTTTGATCCCCAGGCCCAATTACAAAGTACCATTCAAAACCAACAAGACAACAAAGCCACAAAATTATTCTGAAGGAGAAAATTTCAAGTGTCAAACTGAATTCATGAAATTGCATAGTTTTGCAGGCCTCTTGTGGAAATGTCAGAAAGTGTCAACAAGAAGCTTTCCCTTGGTCTGTGAATGTAACAGACTAATAATCCCTTTTTAAATAAAATGACAGAACTCCTGATGATTAATTCAAGGCTTTGCCAATTGTAAGGCAAGTTACTATTTCTTCTGTATTGATCAAATTTATCTCTCACTTACAATAGAAGGAGAAGATGACAGAAAGGATTTTAGAAATTTCATTTAAAACTCGTTAAAGTATGAGAGCATTTCTATGATAAACCTTTTTTTTCAGAATTTTGTTGTTGTTGTTCAGTTGTTTTAGTTTTCATGATCCTATTTAGTGTTTTCCTGGAAGCAAGACTGGAGTGGTTTGCCAGCTCATTTTACAGGTATTAAAACTGAGGCAAACAGGATTAAGTGATTTACCCAGGGTCATACAGCTAATAAGAATCTGAGGTCAGATTTGAACTCAGGTCCTTCTGACTCCAGGCCCAGTGTTCTATCTACTGTGCCACTTCACCAATAACTTAGCATTGTGTAAAGTGATCTTTCGTATTTTGAAAAAAGAAAATAAACCAAACAAGAAGAAAGTACTATTTGGAAAACACAAACATCATTTTATAAATACATATATATATGTATGTATAATGTATTGGGCAGCTAGGTGGCACAGTGGGCAGAGTGCCCAGCAAGGAGAAGGGAAGACTCACCTTCCCAAGTTCAAATCTGCCCTCATGTATTTATTATCTAGATGACAGCAGGAGTCACTTAACACTTTTTGCCTTAGTTTCCTCATCTGTAAAATGAGCTGGTGAAGGAAATGGTAAACCACTCTAGTATCTTCGCCAAGAAAACCCCAAATGGGGTCATGAAGAGTCAGACACAACTGAAGTGACTCTTGCCAATCACTGTACTAAATACTAGAGTACAAAGACAAGATGAAATAGTAGCTTCCCTCAAGAGAAAAGAGACAGCTTGTACATAGATACAAAATCTGTACCAAATAAATAGAAGGCACTTTTGAGGGGGAGTCACCAGGAGCAGAAGAATCAGGAAAATATTCAATTAAATGAAGCTTGAGCTGAGTTTTGGAGGAAACAAAGAATTCTAAGAGGCAGGGATGAGTAGTGAGTCCATTCTTCAGGCATGAGGGGTAGCCAGATAGGAAAAGTAGGGGTTGCATATAAGGCACAGGATGGAGGTCAGTTCTATTAGACTGCAGAATTCAGGAAGAGTGATAATGTATGAGTCTGAAAATGTACTAGAGGAACACTGAAATCAGAGAATCTGGATTTGAATTCCTATTCTATGAATTTGCACCCTCTGTGAAGTTGGGCAAATCCTTTAGCCACTGTGGGATTCAATGTCTTGATCTCACAAAGGGTGAGGCTTGATGAGGTGACACACACAGCCCCAGGGATCTCTAAGAGTATATAATTTCTAAGGTTTCTGCTAGCACCAAATCCTATGATTGATTGTGCCACGGAAACAGCTGTTGTTGTTTGTCCTTAGTTCTCAAAGAGGACCAATGACATCACAAGATGTTGTCTTGACATGCTAGTAGCTATACTGAGTCATCAGTCTCACTCTTTCTTCCAGAGCCACTGAAGTCCAGTGGCAAGACAAAAGTTAAGACAACTGGTGCTGGCCCAGCATACAGTGGCTGACCTTGGTCTTTTGAAATTAAAGTCTTTCCCAGGTCTTAGTTGCTGTTAGGCAATTCAATGACTAAGCTCTAGGTCAGAACTGACACAAAAGATGGCCTAGTTTACCATCACAAAAGTAGCAATCTGGGAGAGGAAGACCCTCAGATTTTAGGTCAGACAGAAAACAATAGCTATTATCACTCACTCTAACCCATCAAAACCCAAACAATGAGCAATACATGCTTGAGGCTGGGGCCAATTATTGGTCATTTAATCAAAGCCAGAGTGATTTGGGTTTAAAGGCAAGTCATGGAGCTCCATTTGAATCACAATGTACTTTTTTAAAGCCTATTTTTTCAGAGCTAAATTTCAAGAAATCAAAAACGAAAGATTCACAGGATACCTCAGTTGTTCTAACCATGAGGTAGTGCAAACATCATGGAAATAATTAATACATCACTGGTCCACCTGGGCAAAATAAAGCAAAAAACTACACAAATATTTATTCCAACTAAATTTGCTTTAAGACAGAATTTTTTTTCAAATATTTGAGAAGTTATTTTTAAAAAGACCTAAAAAATTATTTTCCTGAATTCTCCAACCAATTTTCTGCATATACCTAATTTATGATCTCACAACCTGCTTAGCTTTTCTTTGCCTTTTCCTTCTTTGTGTTTTTGGCTAAGGAAGAGGGCTTGGTTCAATTTCAGTTTATCCATATTCAGAGCAAAATTTTTCAGTCTCTTTGTATACTCAAATGATACTTCCTTACCATGGAAGATTAAAGAGGTCGCAATTTGTTTTGGCAGAATTTGAGAATCGAATAAACAAGATTTAAAGTGAACCTGCCGTATACCTCAAAATTGGGGACTTCTCATTTTTGAGACTCCCCCTTTTTATAAATATTTGGAAAATTGGAAGGTTTCGAATATAGAAAGATTCAAGAACTATTCATCAGAACTAGGGAGCACACTTGACTTCCCACTAGCTATTTTCTCACCCTTCTAAGTATATACACACATTGGACAATTTTCTAAAACTCTTAGCACCACCATTTTAGCCTTCACATCCACAGCCAAGAATTTATCACCTGATCTCATCTCACAAAATGCCATCAAGTGTCTAGGCTTTGGTCCAAAATAATGATAATAATAAAAGTCTTTCCAGCAATGCTGTACTGACTTTACTATGAAGCCACTTATGTTTTTATTTGATTCTTCTCTCATACCTATGGAACAAACACACACAGGTAACAAGGGAAGTGACATCTAACACTATTCAAAATGGCATCAAGACTAGAGATAAACATCTGTTTATGTTATCAGTCTCTGCCTAAATCCCCAAGATGTATTCTTGCATCCATCATCCTATCCATTAAAAAAACATTCATTTCTTGTACATTCAAAAAAGTTCTCATTCAGAGTATTTCATTATCTTTGCCTAAATGTCAGTGCCCTTGCTTTTTGCTTTGAAATTCCAATCAGGAGCATTTGTTTATTTATGTACTTACCCATTCATTCCATTTTTTTTGTATGCCTGCTCCATGTAGAGCACTGTGTTAGGTTTTGTAATTGGAGTTGTCAATCAACAACAGTTTAGTTGGCTTCTACTGTGCACTCCATTTTGTGTAATGCAGAGCTATAACTAGAAATTCTGGTACTTGGAGAAAGCAGCATGAAAGACACTTTAACATTATCTTAAAAACAGCAAGAACAGCAACAGCAACAACCAAACATGGTGATGGGTGGGAAGTGAGTCCTCCATGTGAAAACTTAAATCTTGAGACAAAAGCAGCTGGAAAGAGATCCAAATCCATTATTTCCATGGGGCTGGGGGGGTGGATTCTAAGGTTGCTGAGGATGCCACTTCTAGGGGAGGGAAAAGAATAAGATCAGGCTTAGGACCTGCCATCTTCTTGCTTATTATTTCAACTAATTATCTTTGCTAACTAGATGCTACTGTGGAAGGAGTATAAGTGCCTTTTAAATTTTGATGCACTTGGCCCCATTTAATTCTTTTTTAAATTTTATTTTATTTTTAATTTATGAAATGAAACAAGTATTTCCATAGGATAGTATAATGAAAAAGATGACTGCCCATGAAATTGCAAATCTATTATATACAAATTGATATTCCTTTTAAATATATAATAAAGTTATCATATAAATTTCTTTATTTTTCTTTTTTTCCCCCTTTTGTTTCCCTCCCCCACCATCCTAGAGAAAGCTACCATTAAACACAAGTAGGAATATGTATGTAAAATTATTCTATACATACTTGTACTTATCAGTTCTTTCAAACTGGAAATTGCAGGGATGCCCATCAATTGAGGAATGGCTAAACAAGTTGTGATATCTGATTATATTGAAATACTACTGTGCTATAAGAAATACTGAGCCCAATGATCTTAGAAAAACATGGAAAGATTTGCATGAAATAATGAAGAGCAAAATGGGCCTGATTTAAGTCAAAGCCCCATTTATCCTTCCCTAGTTTTGTCTCTAGTATTACATATAATGGGAGGTTTTGTATAGTCATTTCAGTCATATCCAACCCTTTGTGTCCTCATTTGGGTTTTTCTTGGCAAAGATATAGAGTGATTTGCCATTTCCTTCTCCAGTTCATTTTACAGATAAGGAAACTGAGGCAAACAGGGCTAAGTGACTGGCCCAGGATCACATAGCTAGTCTGTATCTGAGGCCAGATTTGAACTCAGGAAGACATCTTCCTGATTCCAGGTCCCACACTCTGTCCACCATGCTACCTATAGCTGCCCCTGTAACAGGAGATACAAAGAATTAAAAAAGAAAAACATAGGCATTGCCATCAGGGAGATTAAAACAGGAAGGCAAGATACAAATTTTGTTGTTGTTGTTTTTAACCAGACCTGTGATAAAACCAAGGATATGTTGCTATCCATGGAAGAGACACTAAAGAGGGCATCTTACCCTCTGTCTGCTTTGCCACCGGGGACCACAGGGCCTCTTCAGCTTAATTTGTTTTCCAGCTATATCTGTTTTCTCCCCCTATTAGATGTAAACTCCTTGAGAACAGGGACTGTATGACTTTTCTATTTGTATTCTCAGCATTTAGCACAGTGCTGGTAGTTAATAAATAATTTTTGATTAATCGATTGGTCTAGGTAAATAATTCTCATGGACTCCAGGAAAACGACAAAGAAGTTTAGTGAAAGATGAGATGAGGATACTCTTCTTTACCCTCCCTATAATTAGTGCCATCATAAAGGCCTAGTGTCCCATGCAAACCATAAGGCCAGAGTTGGGGACAAAATACTGGGGGGGAAAAAAACTGGTAACTTTTGCCACACTTCCCATTAGCAATTAAGATCCCTGTGTTTTTCCACATACTTTTCTCTCTTAAAATTAATTTAACAAAGTTGAATTAATGCAAAATAATTCAGAGGGGTGGAGGGTAGCAGGCATTACCAATTCTCCAACTGCAATTTGATTAGAAAACATTCTCTTTATATTTTCTAAGGTTTCGGTGTAAAGAATCAAATAACTTCTCTCTAATTAGCTGTTCACTAACTGGGGAAAAAATTAATGAAGAAAACTCTGCCCATGCACATTCCTGTTAAATATTAAAGAACATTATTTGGTTTAATTCAAACTAAAGATAACATTTCTTCCTCAGATTCAATGAAGAGCTACTTTTCAAAATGTGTACTAAGTGGACTGAAATAGTCAACTTCTTCAGTTGTATATTTACACATTGACTGAGAGAAGAGAAGATGGGCAGGAATCCATCAGTGAAATCCCATACAAAACCAAAATCCTAATGATGGAAGGGACTTAAAAAATAATGAATCCCAAATCATACCTCATATAGAAGTATTGGATAGAGGTGTCTAATCTATAACATCCTTGATAAGAAATCAAGGATACGGCTTCCACTTGAAGAATCCCAGTGAAGGGGAGAATCTATTATTTTTTTTCCAAAGGCCAGTGCATTCCTCTTTTGACTACTTCTATTAGGAAATGTTGTCCTACATTATGCTGAAGTTTATCTTTCTGAAATTTTCTCTCATTGCTCATAGTTCTAATCTTTGATGCCAAAGTCAGTCAAATCCCTCTTCCCCCTCACAATCTTTCAATTTCTTAAAAAAGTTATTATTTCTGATCTACATTTCCTTCTTTAAGGCAAACATAAACTAATATGCTTCCAACATATATTCTTTAGGAATCCATAAAAAGCCAAGTTGCCTTATCTCTGGTGAGAGGCAAAGTAAGAAAAGGGAAGGAAAATGGGAGAAAAGTCAGTCAATCAACAAACATTTATTAAGAGTTTACTTTGGGGACAGCTAGGTGGACCACTGGCCCTGAAGTCAGGAGGACCTGAGTTCAAATCCAGCCTCAGACCAAACACTTGACACTTACTAACTGTGTGAGCTTGGGCAAGTCACTTAGCCCGAATTGCCTAAAAATTTTTTTAAAAAAAAGTTTACTTTAAGGGGCAGCTAGGTGGAAAGAGTGGATAGAGTGAGTGGATAGAACACTGGTCCTGGAGTCAGGAGGATCCAAGTTCAAATTTAGCCTCAGACACATAATAGGAGCTGTGTGACACTGGGCAAGTCATTTAACCCCAATTGCCTCACCAAAAAAATAAAAAATTAAAAAGAGGCACCATAAAGAGTTTACTTTATGACAGGTACTGTGCTAAGGGCTGACAATACAAAGAAAGGCAAAATCATGATCCTTATTCTCAAAGACCTCACATTCTAATGGGGGGAGATGAGATGCAAATAAATATGTGTGTGTGTATACATACATACATACATATATACATATATATATACATATATATACACATATATACACACATATATACATAGATATATACATATATATATACACACACATACATACATAAATTGTGCAAATGGAAGGTAATCTCAGATAGAAGAGACTGAGTAGAAGCAAGAAAAGCAAGAAAGCCAAGAAACCTAGGAGCTAGTGAAAATTCACCAAGGTGGGATGTGAAATGTGATGTGTCAGGAACAGTAAAAAGGTCAACATCGCTAGATGGTAGGGGAATAAATTGTAAGAAGAGTGAAAATGTTGGAAAAGGCTAGGTTAGGAAACGCTTTAAAAGCTAACAAGTGGATTTTATGTTTGGTCCTAGAGGTAATAGGGAGCCAGTGGAATAAGGGGGAATGACAATCAGTTCTGTGTTTTAGGAAAATAATTTTTCAACTGAGTTTGAGAAAGGACTGGAAAGGGAAAAGATGTGAGGCAGAGAAAAAGGAAAAGAAGGAAGGGGAAAGAATGGGAGAGGAGGGGAGAACCCTTATGTGAAGGGCTTTAGATATGAAAAAGCTGCCTCACTTGGCATGGCCAAGTGATTGCTAATGCAAAAACCACGAGGCTTGAAATTAATTTGAGTTTGAGACTCACTTAATGGGTCTGACACTTACTAGCCGAATGATCTTTGGCAAGTAACAACCGCTATTAGCCTCAGTTTCCTTATTTTTAAATATAAGCAATAATACTCAAATTACCTCCCTCTTAGTTTGTTTGTAAGGAAATTGCTTTGTAAGCCCTAAAATTCTATGGTCACTTTATGAACTTGGAGTCCTTGTAACAACTCCAGTTCTGTCTGGAAAGTCAGGTTCCCAGAGCAAGACTACTAGGTTATAACTAGCCACTCGGAGTTCTAAGGGCATGACCCCTCCCAGGGTCAGGGGAGTCTTTCTTAAGCTATGTACTTGAGTACCCATTCCAGTGTGTTCTTCCCAGTTTCATTTAATCAATTAACTTGCTTTTACAAGGGAACGTGTGCTGAGAAAATATTAATAAGAACAGAAGTAGAACATTCTGCCCTCCTCCTTTTCCTTTCCAATACCTACAGGTGTATAGTCTTCCTATATCACCTCAGTCCCTGGGAAAAGTGAGTTAAAATTTAAAGCAGGTGCATTTGTCACACCAAATTCATTTCTGAATCTGAATTAGTAGAGAAAACGAATAGCTCCTTTTTGTAGGATCCAGCATCTTGTCTTCAGGGTCAATCTACTTACTGGGCTGGCTCCTGGTTGTTCCTTGGGGATGTAATAGTAGAGGAGGCTCTGCTATCTGCAAACTCTGACATAGACTCCTCTGCCTCTGGTGGCCCACTCTCTCAACTTTTTGAAGCTCAGAGGTCATAGTCTAATCTGACTAAGTGTGGCCTTTTGACTGAGTCCAAGTTTTACATAACAAATCCTTTTATGAAGGGGATTTGTTCTGTGAAGTTTGGATTCAGTCAGAGGGCCACACTTGAGGATCTAGAGGACCACATGTGGCCTCGAGGCCACAGGTTCCTCACCCCTGTACCCATTCTATCTCCAATACCCCTTCATCTAAAGAAGGAATAATAGACACAAAATGACAGAAACAATGAGCAGGGCTGTGTCCTCATGGCTTCAATTCAAAATCAGGTGGGAAGTCAGGCCACTGGTGCTGATGTTACCTCTGTTGGTTGAGAGAAATAATTACTAAATAACTAATTGTTAATATAGGGGAGGCACAGGATTTATCCCTCTTTGAAATCTTATTCTCTACTAGGCCAAATTAGCATCTAAAAGACATTGCTGATGATGAGATTGGATTAACTTTCTCCTCAATCTTGTTCAGACCCCACCTAGGTAGGCAAGCCATTGTGCTCTACTCAGGTTTGGGTGAAGATAAATTCTTTGATTAGAAATGACATGATCAAAGTCATGTCCCCTTTAGAATAGGTCTACCTCTCATTATAATATTCAGTCTCTCTCATTACTTGTTAACCAGTGATTGCCACCCTTAGGAACACCCACTTCCTTGTGCATTTAAGCATTGAGTAGATTCCATGAGGGGTCTTTGGCATCCCAGAGTGTCACTGACCCCTTTTATTAATATGCTAGCATTATTAATAAAATGATTAATTACCCAGAAATTATCTCTTGAACTTTTTATACTTAACACAGTAATCATAGGGCCATGTTCAAGTGGCTTTATGTACTCCAAGTGAGAAAGGGCCTGAGGTCCCCAGGGGCAGCTTGTGCTTTTTTGGGGCACTAGGGAAGAAAGACTGAGTTGCCTCTTTAGGAATCTTTCATATGTACTCCCCATTACGGATCAGCAGGAAATCAAGTCTGTTTCTTCCCCTCATGGTTTGCATACTTGGAAGACAGTCATACCCTAAAGTGAAGAGCAGAGCCCTTCAATAAATTTCATCACACACTTCCAGAAATGAGATCATTAAACCTCCCCACACGGTCTTGCAGTAGGCAAAACAGTTCCAATTTGCTCTGAGGATGGGAATTCCATTGGACAGTCTCTATTACATCTACATCAATAAATAAGGGGTTAAGGGGAAGGAACAACCCAAGTACCATAAGTATTTATCCTTAGTCTCTTGCTTCAATAGCTATTCTTCCATTGTAGATTCACAGATTGAAGTCTGTCTTAAGGTCAAATTATCACTGTAAAATTGAAAATCCATCTGTTGAACTAAAAGCTTTCCACATTTGGTGTTATTAATCAGCAGGTTAAGAAATGGTTCCCCATACTTCTGTTAAAACAACCTCCTGAATGTTGGAGGATCCTCATGTCTTTCATTCTCTTGCTTTGATAAGTCATAAAAGGAAACATCTCAATGCAGGGAATGAATCTTAAGGGTCTGACAATTCCACCGGTGACATGAAAATCAGAATGAATGTCATTTATCAAGATGCAGACAATTTATCCTTTCCTCACATGCTAATGTCTCTTCTTATTCTTATTCCTCCAGTTGGAGGATAGCATTCAAGCTTATGTAATGTGGGCTGGTGTTATAACCAGGAGACGCAACATGAGGGAGAAATGGAAGTGACAGGCCCTAAAATGGATCTGGCTTTTCTGAGTTTAAAAGAGAACTGTCAGATTGGCAGAGAGGAGAGAGAAAGAACATTTATACAAAAAGCAATGTGCTTCAACACTCATCTTCTATATTACCTTTGCTATCATCCTAAGCTCCTTGGGTTTGAATCAGAGCATATTTCACCATATCTTGGCTTTTGTTTCTTACTAGACAGCAAAGTCACCATAAAGTAAATATTTGAGTGAGCAAATGCAACTCATACAGGTATTACTTATTTTAGTATCAAGGGCAAATGCCGCAAATTTAGGACAAACTTAGGACAAAATAAGGAGGGAGGGAGGGGTGTCAAAGAGGATGAGTTCCTCCTAATCTCCCAACCCATAACTTCCTATATTAACTATTTATTTTTGGCAGTTAAGTCCCTAACTGTTGTTTCTATGCTGCAAAATGACTCTGGGTGCTTTTAGGACTATTTAAGCTTGTTACCAAAGAGCCTAGTCACCCTGCCCAAGTTATGGCTCTGATTCCTATTTATTAACGAGCATGGATTGCATCCTGGAAGGAAAGTTCTCTGTAGCTTTCCATCAGAGTAGTGATTCCTTTTTTTTTTTTTTTGAGTGAAGGAAAGCCTTTATTACACTTCTCAAGAGAGAAGTGGGTACAGTGCACTTTAGTAACACATGGGCACTGGTTCAGTGGTAGAATCAACTTTTAAACCATTAGTAAGATCCATACTCCACCCATCAGGGCTACTATTGGTCTGGTTCATCTGAGTTACACCCTTCCTGAATAGCCCATCGAATGTTTGTCCATGTTTTATAACCCTGCCCACTTCTTGGGGTCCCATGTTCAAAAATGGTGGCTATGTCCACTGTTGGGGTGTGTCAGTTAATTTTCAATAAGCTTATTAAGCAAGCACAGTGGAGGAAAGACTTTGCCTGGTGTAAGACCCATCCTTGAACCTGAGGAGTTGCAACTGGTTTCACCTCCAGGGCTCTTTGTTAAGGAACTAGTTGTTTGCTATACTTTCTGATTGGTTAAGGGACTATCCACAAGATCTTGGAATTTCTTATCCTGCTGTGGAAGCCTAATCCCCTAAAATCTTTCTTACAATTCCCCCCTTTTCTTTTCTAGTAAAGATTTGGCTTCCACACATTCCCAATTTCCTTATCCTCTAATCTCTTTAACATGATTTCACATTTTCCATCACTGGGGAAAGTCTCATTGGTGCTTTCAATCATCAACATTTCATCAAGGGATTTTGGGAAACAATATGGGAGAAGAAAGGGAGAAATTGACCGACGCATTGACAAATTGAAAAGGGGGCAGTGCCCTTATTAAGTACAGATACAGAGACCCAAAAGTAATGATAAATTGCCTATTTAAAGCCTCAAAAGTCTCTTCTCATACAGCTGACTGACACTCTGGACATAATCTGGCAAACTCCTCTGGTCCAAGTGCTGTTCAAACAGTGTCCAGCAGACTCTCTTCTTGTTGAGATCCTTCTTGTGTCCACTCTCCTACAAGACCAATCTCAACACAATTTTTAAATTATCTTGCAGATAACCAAGGCAAATAATGAAAGTTAACTCAACCCCCATGTCTCCACCATTACAAGATCAAAATTGGAACCTTGGCCAATTGTCATATTTTCAGAAACTCAAATTAGAAAAAATTAGAACCTAGCCTTACACTCTGTATTACTTCTAGTTTTATACCTTGCATTAACTCATTATTCATTCCTATTCATATTCCCCCATCAGGAAGATGAGATTCTACTCAGGAATTAATAACAAACTCCAACACATAGTAGTTAATTTAAAACCAGTACATATCAAATACTAAAACAATTCCAACTTCTGGTCATGTACAAATAAATAATCCTTAATTAAAATGGGTACTTCTTTCCTTTTGGGTTTTTTTTTTTTGGCAAGGCGGTTGGGGTTAAGTGACTTGCCCAGGGTCACACAGCTAGTAAGTGTCAAGTATCTGGTCTGAGACCACATTTGAACTCAGGTCCTCCTGACTCCAGGGCCAGTGCTCTATCCACTATGCCACCTAGCTGCCCTGATGAGTCCTTCTTTCAAACAAGGTAAGTCACAAGCTATTCTTCTTTTAATATTAATTATAACAAACTGAGATAACTTTAAAGTTAACTATTAACTAACAAAATAATATCCTAGTTTCACAATCTCTTGGGATAATTATCCTCATAATGATGAGTATAGGCCCAAGCCTATTGCCCCTTGCCCCAAAAAGAATCTGGTTCCCATTTGTCTATGGGCCTCAGAAAACCCTTACACATCATTCAACTGGCCTATGTGGTTTGTCTCCAACAAATTTCCCCCTACCTGAAAGAAGACCTTGGATGAACTCCTTCAGGCAGGGCTTTCATGATGTGACCTTGGGATCCCAGCACCCCCAAACCTCTAGACCTCATCATAACCATTATGAGAAATTAAATGATCCTGACTTATACAGGAATACCCTAGTAACATGTCAGGACTGAATACTTAATTCTGAAATTCTAGGCCAAATAACTCAATGTCACACTTGCATCTCAGTATAATAACCTCAGATGTTCCCGTATCAATCTATTATTTAATAGATTTTAAATTTATGTGTACAAAACTTATGATTATAGGAATTTGCCATGAAAGAACAGGGACATAACTAAAGTAAGGGAACAATTTTTCCCTGTATTCATGTCAATTCCAGGCAGAAATTACATAATGACCAACTGCATCGAGCCAGGCTTAAAGTCTGCCAAGCATCATAGTGAGGAAATTGAGTCAGGAGAATCCTACCTCAGCCATGCAGAAAAGTCATTCTCCTGACCTTCCCATGAGAACACCCTCTTGCAGCTCACAGGTGCAGCCTACAAACCTCTTGGCAGGTTGCTGATGTCATGGGTCAGTAGCAGAGCAGGGATTCTTAACCTGAGGCCCATGTACTTGTTTTTGCCACCTGCCTTTAGCTGCCTTTTTCCTCTTCCCTGGCACACTCCTTCTCCCATTCCTGAGTTCCTACTCTCCATTTTGAGGAAAGGCCTAGACCAGCCATCCTTCTAGTCTCAGGACTTCATCAACACACCCCTGTGCTGATGTCTTTCTGAACCATATTCCATATTTCTCCCTCCCTTTTTACAGCTCTCTTTTATGCTTTGTCTCCCCCTATTAGAAGGTAATCCTCTTGAGGACAGGGGCTATCTTTCTTTTCCTATTTTGATGTTTTCTAGTTTTATTGTTTTGTGTTGGAAATTTGAAATTTATGAAACACAGTTTGCAAGAAGAAGTAGCTTAATTTTTATCATGTCCTATCAAATAGAAAAGGAAAATTACATATTTATATGATAGTTAATAAGCACTTATTAAGTATCTACCATGCACTAGGTATTGTGCTAAGCATATGGTATACAAAGAAAGGCAAAAAACAGTCCATGCTCTGGAGAAACTCACAATTTAATGTTGAGAATGAAAGATTGAAAAAGCCCCTCCCTCCAAAAAAAGAAACCAACATTTCACTCCTTCTCCCCCCCCAAAAAGGTTCTAAATCTATACTGCCATGGTGGAAGTGTAGGCACAAGGAAGAATTTACTCTGTATGCTTTCATGGGCCTCTAAGCTGTCACCCATGCCCCCATGAGTCTTGGCCCCTTTTTTGCCTCCTGGGGGCAGTTCTTTTTCCAGTCTTTGAATTCATAGGATAATTGGATCAAAGATTTAGAGGAATCTGAAAGATTATATGATATCTTGTTTTGCAGATGAGGTAACTATGTCTCAGAGGGGCTTAACAGTGTTCACAGAGATAATAATTACGGGGTAAGGATTCAAACTCAGTACTTCAGCCTCTGGATCCGCGGTCTCCCCGCTTACTTCCTACTCTCATTTGATTCCATGATTTATGCATCTCTGATAAGGCAAATTTAGCTATTAACACCTTTCATTTTCAGACCTTCCAAAAGATCTGCATTCAAGTAGTACTGAAATATAAAATGTTTCCCCAAGGTATTGAAGACAAAATTGATTCTCAATTGTCCTTTTCCTTGTGTATTTAATATCTTTTCAATGAGGAGGTATAGTTGTAACCTGTGAGTTTAAATACATGGGGAGGTTAATACGAACAACTAGCTGGACATTTTTAAGTTTTTCAGGCTTATTGAATTTCAGAATTAGGACCTCTGAGGTCATCTAACCAAAACTGAACTTGAATAAAAACTCCTTCTATCTCTACTAAGGCAGGTGCTACCAGTATTGGCAGTATTGGTACCAGTATTGGTAAAGAGTAGAGGGTATTTGGTGTCAAATTAACAGGACTTGTATTCAAACCCCAGCTCTGCCACTTATGACCTATGTGACTTTGGACAACTCTTTTAAGCTCTCTGGGACATAGTTTCCTCATCTGTAAAATAAATAGACAGTATTAGATGATCCCTAAGGTCCTTTCTATTTCTAAATCTGTCCTAAGAATTATTTTAAGACAAAATTGTGAAATCTGTCATTGTTTTCCTCTCCATTTTGTGTTTCATGTGCTCCAACTTTCCATCTTTCAGAACTAGCACCTAGGTGATCACCCTATTGGCGTAAGCCATTCTGATTTGTTCTTTCCTTTCTTACTGTCACCCCTTTCTTTCCCTGTCCCCCCATGCTTGTTACTGCCATGTCCCTATCTATTTTGTAAAAACTGACATATAACATGCAAAAAAGTTATTGCATCTAATTAGGATAGGTGTTCTGTGACTTCCAAGATGACAAGTAACTTCCCTAGTGAATTAACCTTTTTGAATATGCTTATAGCAGGAAGCTGAAGAAGATAACCATTCCTCTCCTCCTGGGTAGTATTTGTATTTTAACAGTGTGCATGAAACTGTTGTCTAAATCCAAGAAGACTGTGTTAATTAAGAGAAGGAAGTGAGATGCAGTACCAGATTGGTACAGTGGAGGTAAAGGTGTAGGATGGGTGAGGATCCAATGTGCTGGATTGCCCTGACTCAGAACTATGAGGATGGGAAACAGACTCAACTCTGTTAATATTAGAGATAAGAATGGTTCCAACTTCCATACTGAGCTAGAAAGAAAACGTAATAGAATTTGAATAGAAAGCAGCTAAGGAGGGGAGAGCATCATTTTCACTAAATCATGAATAGACAAGCATCAGAGTTATGGAATGTAAGAGCTTTAAATTGACTCCACAAATCAGATGGTCCAGCCAAACTGGCACCATTCCCCAAGCTTTCCTTTCACCCCCTCCTACTTCCACATATTGTGTCATATATCACCTATGCCTGAAACACATTCTCTCCACAACTCTCTCTAATGGAATTCAATGGTTGGGTTGTGCCATTAATTTCTAGCTACCTGCCTCCTACTCTAGGTTAGACCTCAGATAATATTTTAGCTAGTCAGACCAATACAGCCATCTTCACTTTACTACATGAATGTCTAGCTTAAGGACACTAACCAGAGCTGTATTTTACTGACCACGTTTGCTTGTATTTCTATGGATGTCTTCAGTCTCCCCTGATTCATTTTTTTTTATTCCATAATATGCCAATCCTAAACATTCACCAATAGGAAGAATTCTTGATATTTCTACCTGAAACAAGTTCATGAGGGGAATTACACTTATTTGTGGGTTGAACTTGAGGATCTCAGAGGTTCTTTCTAATTCTGAAATACCTTGAGTCTATTTCTTAATTCCTAGCCACACTATACTAGGTATTGTCATTATTGTTATTGTTACTACTACTGTAGGTGGAGCACAATTCAAACTGCACCAGAAGTTACAGGATCACATATTTAGAGTTGGAAAGAAACTTAGATGTCATTAAGTTCAACTTTTTTTTTTCTTTTACACATAGAGAAGCAGGCACAGAGAGATTAGGTGACCTACCAAGAATAAGACACTTGGAAAGTATCAGAGATGAGATTTAAACTTATGTCTTCTTGACTCCAAGTCCAGTGCTCTATCCACTATACTACACTGTTCCTACAAAGTAGCCTAAGTTTATTCCATTTGACATTCTTTTCCACATAAATATCCGGAACATGAATTTGAACATATGGCTTCAGTAGACTTTGATTTGTCCAACACTCTGGAGTATTTACATGTGGTCATATGCATTGATGAAGTGCATACTCCTAAATCTCAAAACATACTGTAAGTAGTGATACTGGCAGACAATTTACTGCATAAAAGTGGATCTTTCCATGGTTTGGCAAGAAAATGATTTTGGACTGAGGCCAGATATTTGGCAGATTGCCTTTTCTGCAGGGCCTGCCCTAGGCAAAAGTTCAAAATTGGCTTTTGGACCTGCTGCTCATCCCAGCACATTTCTCTCTGGGGATCACCTTCTCTAGACCTCTCCTCCCCATCTCATCATCCTTATACTTTCCCTCCACCAGTGGCTGCCATTTGAAATATGCTATGAGGATTGGCTTATTGATGGCCTAACAGCCCTAGCTGACAGAAGTCACTCCACATTTGACCAGAATTGCCCTGCCTATGTACTGAGAAGTCCTGTGTTCCCAATACTGGTTGAATCAACTACATTTAGGTAACTAATGCAAGGCTCTACTGATCATAATTAGTTTAGCAACCTTCACCTAATCTAGGGACGCAGGTGAGCAAACTTTTCTGATCACAAGGCCCTTGGGGTCATAGTCCAGAACACCTATTGATTAAAAACACTGAAAATCCCTTTCCTATTCAGTTCCTATGAATCTACCCAGGAATGATCATCAGAAATAAAGGCAGAAACCCAAAGATCCAGTTCCTGATTAGGGTATACTTCCCACTGTATATCTGAACCACTTCTTGTGCTCACCTGTGGGACTGTAGGGATGCAGAACAACATTTTTGCATGCCTATAAGTTATAAACTGTCTTTCTGTTGATCTTTTGAACACTTGTGTTCTTTCTCAGTATCTCATTTATGTTCTCTTTATACTTAGGTTCTTGGCTCTAACTCTCTTCAGGTTCGGAGAATCAACAGCTAGTCTGATAAACTAGTTCTTACTGCTGTTGTCATTGTTCAGTTGTTCAGTGACATCTGATTCTGCCTGACCCTGTGGACCATATTTATCCACAGGGTTTTCTTTGCAAAGATACTAAAGTGGCTTACCATTTGCTTCTCCAGTGGATTAAGGCATACAGGTTAAGTGACTTTCCCAGGGTCACATAGCTAGTAAGTGCCCAAGGCTGCATTTGAACTCAGGTCTTCCTTCCTCCAGGTTCCTGTGAACCTCTAGTTCTTACAGGTAAGATGAATAGAGAGACCTGATGGTATAGACAGGGCCTTCCAGTTGCAACTTTACTCTAGTCTAGTCTTTAGCTTTGCAGCTCCAGAAATTTGCTTTTATCAATTCCTCCAGAAAGTATCAGTTCCTCCAGGCCCTGTGAAGTAATCTGTGCTGAAGTAACTCATAAAAAACTAATTTTTAAATCAGAAGTTTGACATTTATTGTAGAAAAATATACCACAAGTCTTCTGTATTTAGTACCTAGTCCTTTTGCTTATATGTGTCTCAATCAACTATTTTTCTAGATCCCTGTGACCAGTGGGAAATATATATTGGATTTGTAACAGGACATTAAAATCCAGCCACGAACTATCTCTGTGATTTTGTTATTCACTCATTTCAGTCTTTTTCAACTCTTTGTGATCCCATTTGGTTTTTTTCCTGGCAAAGATACTGGAGTGATTTGCCATTTCCTTCTTCAATTCATGTTAAAAAAGAGGAAATTGAGGCAAACAAGGTTAAGTGACTTACCCAGGGTCACACAGCTAGGAAGTATCTGGGACTGGATTTTTAACTCATGTCTTCCTGACTCCAGACTTATCTATCCACTATGCCACCTAGCTGCCCTTCTGTGTGACTTTAGACAATCAATTAACCTCAAAAAATTTCATTTTCCTCAACTGTATAATGAATGAATCAGGCTTGATGATCTCCAAGTCCCTTTTCAATTCAAAGTTTATTATCTATGGGCCTTTGTTCATCTCCTAAAATCTGCGGTGTGGCATAAACTGGAAAGGGCTAGAAGGTAGGTCCCAAGGAACTTAGATATTTAACTGTGACTTTCTTTGTTTCTTTGTTTCTTTCTTTGTTTCTTTCTTTGTTTCTTTCTTTCTTTCTTTCTTTCTTTGTTTATTTGTTTATTTATTTTAAATATAAATTTATTTATTTTTAGTTTTCAATATTCACTTCCACAAGTTTTTGAGTTCCAAATTTCTCACCCCTCCCCCCACCCCAAGATGGCATGCATTCTGAATACCCCTTCTCCTGGTCTGCCTTCTCTTCTGTCTCTCCCCCCTCCCTTCGCTTATCCCCTTCCCCTTCTATTTTCCTGTAGAGCAGGATAGACTTCTGTACCCCATTTCCTGTATTTCTTATTTCCCAGTTGCATGTGAAAACATTTTTTTAAAACGTGTGTTTTTAAAACTTTGAGTTCCAAATTTTCTCCTTTCCTCCCTCCCCACCCACCCTCATTGAAAAGCAAGCAACTCAATATAGGTTGTACATGTGCAGTTATGGAAAACACTTCCTTAGTAGACATGTTGTGAAAAACTAACTCTATTTCCCTTAATCCTATCCTGCCCTCCCATTTTTTCTATTCTTTCTTTTGACCCTGTCCCTCCTCAGAAGTATTTGCTTCTGATTATCCTCTTTCCCAATCTGCCCTCCTCTCTATCACCCCCCTGCTCTCTTGTCCCCTTCCCCCCTATTTTCCTGTAGGGTAAGACAGATTTCCATACCCAATTGAATGTGTATGTTATTCTCTCCTTAAGCCAAACCCTATGAGAATAAGATTCCCTCATTCCCTCTTGCCTTCTCCTGTTTCCCCTCCACTGTGAGAGACTTTTCTGTTTTTTTGTGAGATAATTTACCCCATTTTACCTCTTCTTCTCCTAGTATCATCCTCTCTCATCCCTTAATTTTATTCTCCAGATATGACCCCTTAATCTTCAACTCACCCTGTGCCCTCTATCTATCTATATATACACACATACAATTTTTTTCCTTCAACTACCCTAATACTGACAAAGTTCTCATGAGTTACAAATATCATCTTTCCATGCAGGAATGCAAACAATTTAATCTTAATAAGTCTCTTATGATTTCTCTTTCCTGTTTACCTCTTCATGTTCCACTGGAGTCCTGTGTTTGAAAGTCAAATTTTCTGTTTAGCTCTGGTCTTTTCATCAAGAATAATTGAAAGTCCTCTATTTCACTGAATGACCATTTTTTCCCCTGAAGGATTATACTCAGTTTTGCTGGGTAGGTGATTCTTGGTTGTAATCCTATCTCCTCTGCCCTCTGGAATATTATATGCCATGCCCTGTGGTCCTTTAATGTAGAAGCTGCTAAATCTTGTGTTATCCTGATTGTGTTTCCACAGTACTTGAATTGTTTCCTTCTGGCAGCTTGTAATATTCTCTCCTTGACCTGGTAACTCTGGAATTTGGCTATAATATTCCTAGGAGTTTTCCTTTGGAGATCTCTTTCAGAAGGAGATCAGTGGATTCTTTAAATTTCTATTTTGCCCTCTGGTTCTAAAATATCAGTGCAGTTTTCCTTGATAATTTCTTGAAAGATTGTGTCTAGGCTCTTTTTTTCATCATGGCTTTCAGATAGTCCAATAATTTTTAAATTCTCTCTCCTGGATCTATTTTCCAGGTCAGTTGTTTTTCCAATGAGATATTTCACATTGTTTTCTAATTTTTCATTCTTTTGGATTTGTTTTACAGTGTCTTGATTTCTCATAAAGTCACTGTCTTCCAATTGTTCTACTCTAATTTTTAAGTAAGTATTTTCTTCAGTAATCTTTCGGACTTCCTTTTCTATTTGGCCAATTTTCCTTTTTAGGGCATTTTTCTCCTCATTGGCTTTTTGGACCTCTTTTGCCATTTGGGTTAGGCTGTTTTTATGGTGTTATTTTCTTCAGTATTTTTTTGGGTCTCCTTTAGCAAGCTGTTGACTTGTTTTTCATGATTTTCTTGCATCACTCTCATTTCTCTTCCCAGTTTTTCCTCTACTTCCCTTACTTGCTTCTCAAAATCCCTTTTGAGCTCTTCCAAGGCCTGGGACTGATTCATATTTTTCTTGGAGGCTTTGGATGTAGGAGCTTTGATTTTGTTGTCTTCTTCTGGTTGTATATTTTGATCTTTTTCACCAAAGTAAGATAATATAGTCTGACTCTTTTTGTGCTGCTTGCTCATGATCCCAGCCAATTACTTGAGTTTTAAACTCCTTGTTAAGGTAAGAGTCTGCTTCCAATGTGGAAAGTGTACTGTCCCAAGCTTCAGGGGTTTGTGTAGTTGTTTTCAGAGATACTTGTAGGGACCTGTAAATTTTCAGTTCTTCCAAGGTGGTATGATAAGGGGCGAGGTGTTTACTCCTTTCCTGGCCTGTCACCACAAAGTATCCTTTCTGTCCCATAACTGTGAGGAGGGGTTCCTCTTCATAGCCACTACAAGCTCCACCATGCTAGCGCCCCTCCTCACCCCAGCACTGCTGCCCAGAACTGTGACCCAGATCCACACACGGGCAAAGCAAGAGATTCCTGCCTCAGCACTGGCAAAGAGATCCCTGCAGTCCCTCTCTGATCAGCCACTGGATTCCCCCTCAGTCTGTGGGCCGGAAGCTTGGGAAGCAGCTGCCCCCCCCCCAGGGCCAGGCTCTTGGGGAATGGAGCTGAGACCCCGCCTTCCTCTCTGACCACTGACAGAAACAGACTTTTCCCACTGACCTTCTAAGTTGTCTTTGGCATTGGTGGATTGAGGAGTCTGGAAACCTCCACAGCTGCCCGCGATTCAGTCCTCTGAGGCCTGCTCCAGGTTTTCTGCGGCCTGCACACCCACGCTGCGCTGCGCTCCCAGCCCAGCACGATACAACTTTCTGATCAATCATCCAGGTTGTCTTGGGCTGGAAATTTGTTTCACTCTGTCTTTCTTTGGGTTCTGCTGCTTCAGAATTTGTTTAGAGCCATTTTTTATGAGTATTTGGAGGGGTTTGGGGGACAGCTCAAGCAAGTCACTGCTTTCACTCCATCATCTTGGCTCCGCCCCTCCTAACTGTCACTTTCTAGAGACAATGTCTTCCCTTTGTCATTTAATAAATTAGCAATTGAAATTCCATACCAGAGGAGTTTTTTGTTGGTTTGTTTTGGTTTTAATGATGGAGTGTTGTGGTGCCTCATATCACATAGGTAGTCATATTCTTCACCTAAATGTTAAAGCTTTCCAACTTTTGGAATATGCAAAGAGCCTTGGTAGCCAAGTTTAAGCTATTCATAGGCATGAGCACAGGTTTAATGAAGGCAGTGCCCCATAAACTGAGCTTTGAAGGCAGATTGGTATTCAAAGGAGCAGGTCAAAAGGGGTGGACTCCATGCAAGGGGGAGGGACTGTATCAAGGCTAGGGTGGGAATAGAATGTAGATTTCAGGCAGTAGAAAGTAAGCAAGTTTTGTTGGAATGTAAAATGTCTGAATGAAGGTAATATGAAATAATCCAGGTAAAAATAGGGTAGAGATTGATTGTGAATAGCTTGAAATGTCAAACTGAGGAGTTTATATTATATCCTGGAAGTAATAAAGAGCTATTGAATATCCTTGAGCAGGGGAGTGATGTGGCCCAATATGTTTTAGGAAGATCATTTTGGGAGCTGTGTGGCAGGTGTATTTGAGAGGAAAAAGACTAGAAATAAGTAGACTAATTAGGACGATGTTGAGTCCAGGTGAGAGGTGATTAGAATTTGAGTTAGGATGGTGGCTGTGTGAGTGAAGAGATGGGTATGTATGTGAGAGATACTGAAAAGACTTGGCAGGTGATTAGATGTGAAATGGAGGGAGAGAGAAAAGTCAAGAATGATGCTGAGATTGTGAAGGAGGTCGATGAAAGACTGGCGATTACTTAAACAGTAGCAGAAACATTTAAAAGAGGGGCGGAATTCAGGGAAAATAAAATGAGTACTGCTTTGATTGGACATGTTGAATTTGAGATGCCTATAGGACATATCGTTGGAAATACTCAGCTTTTGAGTCTGGTTCTCATTTTCCTGTACCCTGTGGAAAGGAGTGTTCTACATTTGTTAGAAGATCCCTAGAGCAGCCATGAAAGAACCATTAGAGTTATGTGGCCAGTTTGACCTCCTCTACATTCAGCCTCAGCTGCCTTACCCTAGCTACAAGCAAGACATGACACTGGGTATTGAGGATGCTGGGAACACTTTTCCATTGCGCTCTCCTAGGACTTAATTATTCAGTTCAACCCCTGCCTGACTCAACAATCTTCTCTACAACATTCCCAATTGGTCATCTAGCATCTGACAGAAGACTTTCAGTAATAAAATGCTCTCAGCTTCATGAAGCAGTCCATTTCCTTTTGGGGCAGTTCTATTAGTTAGCAAGGTCATTCTGATAGTTAACCCAAATCTGTTCTCATTTTTCCCTCTGAAATAAGGTAATTTTCCATATGACTGCATTTGTCATGCCCCTACCTAAGTCTTTTCTTCTCTTGCTCAAAGATCATCTGGCCCAATGTTATAACACAAAACCTTGTGCCTAATAAATGCTATTTTATCCCCATTTTACAAGTGAAGAAACTGAGGCTCAGAGAGGTTGATCTTGCCCATTTTAAAATACAATATAATACAATAAACATTTTTTAAAGTACCTACAAAGTACCAGGCACTGTGCTAAGTTCTGGAGATACAAATAAGAAAAAGACCTTAAAGAGTTTGCAATCCAATAGAGGAAGACAATATACAAAAGGAAGTTGAAGGGAGTGGAGGTGGACCAGGGGTTAACATTAGGAGGTATCATCTTCCATGGAGCTGAAACCAAACAGAACTTTGAATAGAAAATAGAAAGTTATTGAATTCAAATCCAGCACCCTAACAACTACAGATTACAGGGAGTATGAAATAATACACAGCCTTACCCTTGTACATTGTTTAGGCTATTCAATGAAGTTCCCACCCCTAATTATTTGATATTTCTTTTGAGGGGCAGGGCAAGTGGAGAGATGACGAACGTTCTATGCAATTTACCTCTCATTTCCATTCATCCATTTTTTTCTTTTTAAAATAAATTCAGTATTTATTACATTTAAAAAAAAATTTGAGTCTAAACTCTCTCTCCCTCATACCCTCTCAACCACACACTGAGAAAGCAAGCAAGATGATATCAATGATACATGTGAAATCATGCATAACATTTCTGTGTTAGTCATATCACCAAAAAAAGCAAAATTTCAACAACAAAAAAAAAGAAAATTATTCTTCAATTTGTATTGAGAGTTCATCATTTCTCTCTTTGGAGGTGGATAGCATTTTTTTATCATGAGCCCTTTGGAATTGTCTTTGATCATTGTATTGACCAGAGTAATATTGATCCTTCACTTTGTATCTGTTCATATAGATCTTGCCATGTTTTGTTTTGTTTTTTCTGAAACCACCTCCTTGTCATTTCTTATAGCACAATAGTATTCCATCACAACCATATGTCACAACATTTTTAGCCATTCCTTAATTGATGAGCATCCTCTCAATTTCCAATTCTTTGCCACCACAAAAGGAGCTACTATGAATATTTTTGTGCATATAAATCCTTTTCCTTTCTCTTTGATTTCTTTGGGATAAAGCCTAGTAGTGGTATTGCTGGGTCAAAAAGTATCCACAATTTTTATACCCCTATGGGCATAATTCCAAATTGTTCTCCAGAATGATTGGAATGGTTCACAACTCTACTAACAGTTTATTAGTTTATCTATTTTCCCTCATCCTCTCTGGCATTTGTCATTTCTGATAGGTATGAGGTGATGCCTCAGAAATCTTTTAATTTGCATTTCTCTAATCAATAATGTTTTAGAGCATTTTTTTCATATAAATGTAGACAGCTTTTATTTTTTGTTATGAAAACTGCCTGGTCATATCCTTTCATCATTTATTATTGAGGAATGGCTCTTACTTTTATAAATTTCAATCAATTAGCTATATATTAGAGAAATGAGGCCTCTACCAGAGAAACTTGTAATTTTTTTTAATATTACTTCACTGTCATGGTACCTTTTAGTAAAATGTAATTTCTGGATTATCTCTTTTAATTATATCTGCTTTTTGATTTTACTTTGTGAGATCATGATCATTTGTCTTTCTTACTTCAGCTGAAGCATAAGAGATTCTGCTCCATCCCTTTATTTTAACTCTGTGTGTATTTCTGTTTCAAGTATGTCTCTTCTAAACAATGTATTGCTGGATTCTCATTTCTAATCCATCTGCAATCTACTTCTGTTTCATGAGTGAGCTCATCCCATTCACATTCAGTTATTATTACTAAATATGTATTTCCTTTTATTCTTTCTTCTGTTTATCCTTCTATCTCTTTTCACCCTGTCCTTCCTTAAAAGTATGTTTTGTTTCTGACCACTGCCTCCCTTGATCTGTCTTCCCTTTTATCATCTTCCTCCTCATTTTTCTTATCCACTTCCCTTCTTATTTCCCTATTGGGTAAAATTAATTTCTATACCTGGCTCTGTGTGTGTGTGTGTGTGTGTGTGTGTGTGTGTGTGTGTGTGTATTCTTCCCTCTTTGAACCAATCCTGATGAGAAAGAGGTTCAAGCATTGCCTACCACCCCCTCACTCTCTCCTCTACTATAAAAGCTCTTCCTGGTGCACCTCTTTTACATGAGAAAATTTTCCCCATTCTACTTCTCCCTTACCCTTTCTCTCAGTGTATTCCTCTTTCTCTCCCCTTTACTTTTTTTTTATTTTCGGGGGTTGGATATCATCTCAATATAAATGACTCACACTCATATCTTCTGTCTATATACACTTCTTTTAAGTGCTTTAATGATGATAAAAGTTCTTATGAGTTACATGTTTCATCTTCCCATAAAAATGTAAACAATTTAACTTTACTGAATCTCTTATAACACTCTTTCATATTTATCTTTTTATGCTTCTCTTGAGTCTTGTCTTTGAATGTCAAGTTATTATTCAGCTCTGGTCTTTTTTATCAGGAATGACTGAAACTCCTCTATTTCATTAAATATCCTTTTTTTCCTCCCTGAAGGATTATATTGTTTTGCTGATTAGGTTATTCTTATTTGTAATCCTAGCTCCTTTGCCTTCCAGAATATGATGTTCCAAATCCCCTGCTTCTGTTACTTGGAAGCTGCTAACTCTTATATGATCCTGACTGTGGCTTCATATTTAGATGATTTCTTTCTGGCTCCTTGCAATATTTTCTCTTTGACCTGGGAGCTCTGGAATAATATTCCTGGGAGTTTTCATTTTGGGATCTCTTTCAGGAGGGGATCAGTGGATTCTTTCCATGTCTAGTTTACCCTTTGGATCCAAGATATCAGATCAGTTTTCCTTGATAATTTCCTGAAATATGATGTCTAGGGTCTTTTTATGATCATGCTTTCTAATAGTCCAATGATTCTTAAATTATCTCTCCTTGATTTTTTTTTCCAGGTCAGTTGTTTTTCCAATGAGATATTTTACATTCTGTTTTTTTCATTCTTTTGACTTTATTTTGTTTCTTTTGACTTTTATTGTCTCTTGATATCTTGTGGAGTCATTAGTTTCCACTAGCTAAATTCTAATTTTTAAGAAATGTTTTCTTCAGTGAAATTTTGTACTTCTTTTTCCATTTGGCCAATTCTGATTTTTGAGGAGAAACTTTCTACAATGAATTTGTATGCCTCTCTTTATCATTAAGCCAATTTTGTTTTATTAGATGTTATTTTCTTCAATTTTTTTTGTGCCTCTTCTAACAAAATGATAATTCTCTTTTCATAATTTTCTTGCATCACTCTCATTTCTTTTCCCAATTTTTCCTCCACCACTTATCTATTTTTTAACTTTTCTAGGACCTCTTTTTAGATTTGACTCCTATTAGCCTTTTTTAGGTTTTTTTTTAAAGCTGTTTTCACACTTTTGTCTTCTTCTGAGTTTATGTCTTCGTCTTCCATGCCACCATAGTAGTTTTTATGGAGAAAATCCTTTGTTATTATTATTGTTTGCTTATTATCTCAGCCTTTTCCTTGACTTTGAACTTTACATTAAAGTTGGTGTCTGCTTATCTGGGATGAGAAGGAACCATCTTAAGCTTCAAGATTTTTTGTGCTGCTATTTTCAGAGCTAATTCCGGAATTCTGCAAGTTTTTCATGCTTCCAAGGTGATGTGACTCAGGTGGAGGTGAGGTCACTGCTCATTTGGTCTAAGCTCTGGTCTTTACCCAGGATGAACCCCTGCTCCCCTGTAGCCATAAATGCTGGCATTCCTCTTGGCCTTAGAATTGTGATCTGATCACCTGCTCTCTGGCATCCATGAGCACTTGCACTGCTCTCTACTTTGGAAGTGTGACCAGGGCCCCTGCTTTCTTGTGACTGATCACAAGTGCTCCTCTCCACCCTGTAACTGGGACCCAAAACAGCCTGTGGACAATAGAGTTGCTAATCAGTGCCAGCTGCACCCAGTGCCAGCAAAAGGCCCTCTGTAATCTCTTTCTGACTAGTTGCCAGACCCCCTTACCATCTCTGGGCTAAAAGCTCCCAAAGCTGCTGCTACTGCCACACTCCGGGCTAGGTCCCAACCTGGTGTCACAGACATCTCCTGACAACCTCTCACGTCATCTTAGGCTAGGATAATGACTCACTTTGCCCTTTGTTTCCTCAGCCACTCCAAAATTTGATCTGAGCAGTTATTTTAAAGTTGTTTGGAAGAAAATACTGGTAGAGTTCACCTGGGTTGCTGCTCTTCTCCAGCATCTTCCTCAATTCTCAATAATAATACTAGAAGTAAGTGATAACACTCTATGACTCAAACTTCTTGCCAGCTATATTACCCCTACTGATAGACATTTTGCTGTATGCAAAGGGGAAAAATCTATTTCTACCCTCTCTGTCCACATGTACTGGTGCTATTTCCTACCATGAAAAATAATAATAGTACTTTATGCAACACAGACAGCATTACATAGTGTAGAGAAAGCTGATCTCAAGGACAGAAACACCTGGATTCAAGTCCTGCCTTCTTGTGACCCTGGCTAATTCATTTAAACTCTCTCCCCCAGGCAATTTGCAAAGACTATGCTGTTGGGAAGGTACTGATCTTGGCAGAGAAAATTTCCTACTGGTACCTTCCTGAACTGATGGAATCATGGTATCAGTTACATAATGAATAAATGAATGAATGAATATGTGTGTGTGTGTATAAAATGTTAAATTTTATAAAATGTTTCTGTATACATTATCTCATTTAAGTATTACAACAACTCATTGACTAGGCAGGGTAGGAATTATTATCCTCATTTTATTGATGGGGAAACTGAGACCTAGACAGAGTGTCATGCCTTAAGTCACACAAGTCATAGGCCAGGATTTGAACCTATGTCTTCTGATTTTAAAAAGACTCTACTATATCATGTCTAAACAACTTTTTGCTGTACATAGCCCTACGCAATAAAGAAGAACATATACATTTGTTATCAGGAGATAGATGATGGTGACAGCAAGTGATTCTTCCTAATCCCTCCCAATAAAAGGATAAAAAAAAAAACCAGACAAACTCTGTGGTGTTTGTAGCTCATTTGGGAAAGAGCAGGGAAAGCCATTTTCATGATGAAATATTACTGTGTCAGTATTTTCCTTTCTTCCCATATTCTCTGAAACTTCATATTTGAAAGGTTCCAATTATCCAATGAAATCACTTGGAAGTTATTTATTGAAATTAGTAGGTTTTCCCCCAAACACTCTGATTATTTCTCTTGTGCTGTCAGTGTTAATCTGCTCTCCATCCAGGTTTAATGTGTTTTCAATGAATACCTCTGGAGAGAATTCTCTGCCCTTTGGGTAATCTTTCATAGTGGAGGACAGTGTTGTTGGAATGTAAATGATGGTCCACTTGAGGCCAACGGTAATAAGCAAGCTGTACAAGACATGCATTACTTTCACCTTATTTCTTGAGTATAATAAAAGCTCAGTTCTTACTACTATATTGTATCATTCTCATAGTGTAAGTATGAATTATGAATGTTATATTTGTTTCACTGTCAGAAAAGCAAAGTCTTGATTGGGGAAGGGGAAGAATTGAAAATATAATTAAATGAGATCTATGTATAAAAGTTTTTCACCTTCCAGAGAAACCAAAAAAATTTTCTTGACAGCATATTATTCATTTTAAAAGATGCTTCCACTGTCTATACCTCTGAATGCCTTTTTGGGTTCTGAATTAACCTATTAACCTACTGTCAAAATAAAGCTTCCAAGTGAATGCCCAATTATCTGGTCAAGAGACACTCTCAAATCATTCAGGCAAAGGTCTGTGTGAACAGACCAGCATGAAGGGCAATTGTGGAGCAGAGATTACCCAAGAAAGGCAACTGCATTCAAAGTACCCTGGATTCAATTTCCCTAGCCTTTCAACCATAGGACTTTTAAGTTGGAGTTAGGATCTAGCTGATTTTAACTGCAAGAATGAAAGACAGAGGATGAGAAAAAACAATCAGGATCCACCATCTCCAAGAATTGAATAGATAAAAAACAAATTGTTGATAGATTCAAAAACAAAGAAATCATCTGCTTCAGGATGGTCTAACACAAACTCCTGTGGTTTCTGGACTTGATCTGCCAGTTAAATTTCTTGGCAGTTGAGTGTACATGGGTGTAAAGTGGAGGAGAGAAGCAAGTAGATTGACTGACTCAATATTTAAAGTGGGTCAGTGCTCTATGCTTGGGTGTGAATGTGTGTGTGTGTGTGTGTGTGTGTGTGTGTGTGTGTGTGTATTAAAGGCATTTATTTGGATACATTTAATGGTTATCTACTTTGAAGGTCACCAAGTTGTAGACTATTTATCCTGAGTAATCATAGTCTCCCAGTTCTATAGGAGTAAAGAGAATGCTTTCTTGGTCCAGCCAGCTTCCAAGTCCTATAAATATCTTTAGACCAATTAAAATCTTAATGAAGTGAACAGAAATCATCCCTTTGGCTTCCCTGAATCACCTCCATTCTGTTTGGATTCAACTTCAACATGATTGCTTTCATCTGTGCTTCGCACTCACTCAGGCACTGAGTACAAATATGATGACCTCACTGAATTGAAAACAAGATGTGCCTGTCACTCACAGTTTTGTTATGGGCTTGTAAAGTTAGCCCAAGTTCATCTTAAATTATCAATTCACCTTTAGTCTGATAAATCATGAACATAACAATTTAACAGCATTTATTAAGGACACACTCTGTACAAGACAATGGCTAGGTGTATACAAAGAAAAAAGGAACACTCACTGCCCTTGAGGAACTCATATTCTAGGCAGTAGAGGAGGGAAGAAGTGACATCACATTTAACTGAATACAATGTTTATACAAAATGAATACAATAATTTGGTAGAACAGAACACAAAATGGAATGGCTCCTCAAGATGACTCAATGATATAGCCAATTCTGCAACTGTCGTTGTTGTTGTTTACCCATCATTCTCTAAGAGGACCAATGACATCAGGAGGGTGATGTCTTGACTTGCAAGTGAACTAGATTTGACTGAGGCAGAGCTGGGCAAAGTCATCAGCCCTACTCTGTCCTCCAGGGTCATCAGAGTTCAGGGGCATGACATAGATGAGGATGACTGGTGATGGCCCTGGATGCAGTAGGAAATCTTGGCCACTTTAAGATAAGGTCTTTTCTAGATCTCAGTTTGTCTAAGGCAACACCCATTCATTACTCAAAGGCTAGGTAAGAATTGAGGCAAAAAATGGCCTAGTTCTAAAGGGTGGGGAAAACCCCTCTTGAAAATGTTACTAGAGCAAATCTCTCCTGACATATACCCTCAACTAGAGGAAAGCAATCAACTACCTACCTGTCCCATTGAGCCAGCTCATTCACATTCAGTTCTAACTTTCTTCTCACTTCATTGTGACCAACTATTTTAATGCCACAGGTAGAATCTAGTGTTAAGGAAGGTCGTTATAGCATCCAACTAAACACTTTGACGCCATATTCAGACTTAACAAATGTGGATACAAAAACTTCTATTAGAAGATGGAAAAAAACATGCTTTCAAAAATCCCTATTCAGTGTTTCATCTCTTTGAAAACATGGTGTTATATCTATGGGGGGGGGGGTTGTACAGTAACTATTTAATCCCTATACCATTTAAAATGGGGTGGGGGGTAAGGAATTTGGATTTGTAACTTAAATAGTATAGTGAGCTCCCACATGAAGAAACTTTTTACCAATGGAGGTTAGTAATTATTCTTCAATTTGTAAGCCTTAAAAATGTCTGTGATGTTGAGAGATTTAGTGAGTTCCCCAAATTCACATAGCCAATATGTAGAGACTAAACCAAAAAATCACATTGTTTTGATTCTGCGACCAGCTCTTAATCACTATACCAAACTGCCTTGTCATTTTTAAATACTCAATAAAATCTGATACTTTTTTTAAAATGCTGTATTGGTGATTTGGGTGCAAAGTGGCCTGTATAATGGAAGATGAGGTTAGAGAGACAGAGAGACTTTTGCGGGGCTCTGGGTTGCCCAAACAAACATTTTAATGATTGATTTAGTGATTAATTCAATAGGTTGCAGACATCTGAGTCATTGTGGGAGGGGAGAAGGAATTGGAGTGATGTAAAATGCTCAGAAGAGAGTGAATGAATTGGGGGGCATAAAGAATATGGAATTAGATTTAGCTAAGGCAACAAGTCACCTCAGATTCTGATGATGTTTGGGGGAATCTGGAATGTTTGAAGTGATACAGAATGAGGAGGCTGAAGGTCAATGACTGAAAAACAATGAAGCTGATACTCAATAGCATCACCTCCTGTCTTCTCAAGCAGTTGTCTTTCAAACAATAGGATCACAGAAAGGAGGGGTAACAACAACAACAACAACAACCCTTCATAGGGTTGTCATGAAAACAACTAATAATGATAATAGCCATTATCATTATTAGTCAATTTTGTTGTCCTCGTGACAACCTGGTAAAGTAGGTTATTATCGGCACCATTTTATCGATGATAAAACTGAGGATGAGAGAGGTTTAGCAACTTGCCCAGGTTCTCACACCTGATAAGCATTTGAGATAGGATTTGGAAGGTCTTAGGTTTTAACAGACTCCAGGACTAGCATTCAATCTATTATACCACCTAGCTGTCCATGTATAGTCCAATAGCCTTTATTTTACATAGGAGGCTGGGGGAGTCCAGTCAGGTCAAGTTAATGGGCCTAATTTCCACAGGTTGTAAATTACAGAGCTGGATTTGAACCCAGGTCCTCTGACTCCAAATGCAGAGTTCTTTCCACTATAATCCACTGCCTCCAAAGGCAAAATTTTGAGTCTGTTTATTGAAGTTAGATGTCAGAATTAATTAAAAGAAGTGGGGTTGCTAAAAGAAGGAGATGGGACAGGTAAGTGCAGGTGAACCCTATGACAAATCTGTTGCCCAAATAGAATTTAACAGGATCAGATAGTCCTTAAGGACTAGTTGAAAAGCTGGCCTAACATATATTATTTTAACATGATCCTAAAACTCTCTCAGTGAGTAAATGACTTGCCTAAGGGGAGATATAGGCACATTTCCTTAAACAAATTTCCTGATTTCCCACCCACACCCCAACTGCTAGTCCCCTCCTTCCTAAATCCTCTTGTTTTGAACCACTTTGTATATATTTCTATTTATTTATTTTATATTTATGACACATATATTTTTGTGTTTCCTCCATTAAAATGTAAGATTACTTTGGGTAGAGATTCTATTATCCTCTCAATTTCCTCATCTGTAAAATAAGGATAATAATAGCACTTATGTCCCAGGACTGTTGCAAGGATCGAAAGATATAAGATTTATGGGGAGCTTAGCACAGTGCCTGGCACATAGTAGGCACTACATAAATACTAGCGATCATCATTCTTTGTACTTGCAAGCACACAGTAGGCATTATGTAAATACTAGTTATCATAATCATTATCATTCTTTGTGCTTGTATCTTTAGCACTTAGCACCTAATACAATGCCTCACACATAGTGCCTACTATGTAAGTATTATCAACAGCAGCAGCAATAGCAGCATTCTCTTTACTTGTATCTTTAGTGCCTAGCACGGCACCCGGAAGATAGTAGTTGTTGTCCTTCATACTCGAAGATGACTAAAATGATATCATTGTGTCAGGCATACAATGTGTCCAACTGTGGCTGATCAGACCAATACAAGCTTGGAAGGCTCTAATACAGGTCAGGCACAGATAGTCTATATGAACATTCGGAGTGGAGATGCCTCTAAATTGAGGCATCTCATGTTTCTTTTGAGCTACTGCAATTCTGCTTTGCTCCAGAGGACAGTGCCTTCTTTGATGTGGGCTCGTCATGCTTGGTGGTCCTGTGCCAGTGTCCTATGTTTCACAATCGATTCCAAAGTTCTTCAAAGAGACCTTGAGATTGTCCTTGTATTGCTTCTTCCGACCTCCATGTGAAACATAATAACAGCCTAATAAATAAATGTTTATTGATTGATAATTCGTTGTATTTATTTTATATGTGTGTGTGTCAGGGGCAGGGGGATAGAGTAGGGTGGAGCGAATAGTTTCCTTCCTTCCAAATCCCAATGTGTTCTCTAAGTCTCTTTTCTTTTTGATGTGTATATGAAAACCTATTCACAGGTAATGTTCACGGACTACAATTCAACTAGTCAATGTGGAATATGTTTGGAGAGGTCAGACACAACGTAGAAGTGTTTATAACAATAAGATACTTTGATAATTTTTAAATTAATATCTTTTCAGACCTTGGATGAATGTGCTCTTTAAATTAGAAGCAAAGCAAAAATGGGGGAGGAGTAGTTGAGGAGTATACAGCAACTGGAGCATTGTTGTCATTCAGCAACTATTTAAAATACTGTACAACTTGCAATAATAACATTTTAATCCGTTTACAGTTTTTTAGTTTAATCAGACTGAAGAGCTATATTTTTATACTTCCTTCTCTCAATCAACTCTAAAGACAGCATTTGGCATCTCATCAGCACATGTATATATTTAGAAGGAAAAAAAAGAGAAAAATGTAATTTTCCTTTTTTTTAGCTGATGTAAGTGTAGCTGAATTTAATAGATATTTTATATTTAGTATTTTATTATTAAGCTAGTGCAGTACAGATGCCCATTTTCAATTACATGAATACATGAAGTGAATGGTACAACATGTAATTTGCATTTATATAGCACCTTTTAAAGGCTCAGGATCTCTAAGCAAAGCATAAGCACTTATGTAACTTTACAATTAAGTATTCACTTCTAATCACTCCTACTTAAATGTGCCTTCTCTTTTCAATCATAACATTTTTACACCTGCAGATAATTGCTCTGACTCTCCATTAGCCTCATCTTCCAGCATACACATTTCATAACTGGAGTTGGAAAGGAAAGCAAATTTGCCAGGAACATTTTGTCATTGCCTCACATAAAATGGTTAACAGCCTTAAACACATGGTTGCCTTTCATACTCATCTGACTGACATACATCCACATCTACATCAAAAGGGAAATATGCCTAAATATGAAATACACTCAAACTCCAGATTCAAATACACCACTAATATATTACTTTAAAGACAAGAGCTACACACATCCTGAAGATCATGTTGCAAACTTATGTTTCTCTGAATTTTAACATATTTTTTGTTGCTATTGGGGCTGCCATTACTAAGACATGTGAGTTTCCTAGTTTTCTTTTATAACCAAGGGACTAATAAATAAGAAGGTATTAAAGAATTTTATTTCCTGTTCTTGATGGGAAGAGAGAATTCTGTTGTAACATATGGCTGTTGGAAGTGGTCTTGCTCTTGAATAGAGCTACAGAATGAATGGCAAGCCAACAAAGATTGGATAGTTGAAGAGGAGAGTGCTGGTGACAGCCATCTGCATAACTGACTGCTATAAAGCAGGAGGCTCCATTTTCCAAAGCTGATTAGAGGGAAGATTTATTAAGACCTCATGGTGAGCTTGAGGCTGTAAAGGAAATAGAAAAGATGCAGTTCTTGTACTGTGAAAGATTGTCTGAAGCAAGGAAAATATAGTCGTCCCACAAGAAAAGTTTTCAAAAAACACAGACAACGTGGATGAAAAAGGAAGAACAATTATAAGCTGTTTGAACAGTTCTGTTTTTTTAAATAAGAGAAAGTACATGAAAAGTAAATTTAAAATAAACCCTTAGCAACTGAGACTATCTGAGGCACCTGATCTATGCAAACTAATTGGTAGTTTGACTTTTAAATATTATAGTAATCTGTACTTGTATAATCAATCAATATTTTAAAGTGTCTACTATGTGCCTGGCACTTCTAAGTCCTGGGAATACAAAAAGTGGCAAAAGATAGTTACTATCCTCAAGGAGCTTACAATCTAATAGTATACAATTTAACTGTATAAGCACAGAAATAAGCATTATAGTAAGCTGTGCTTACATACCTATACCTTGCCCAGTATAGAATAAGTGCCTATTCAATATCTCTTGAGTTAAATTGAATCTTTTAAGTCATACTTAAAACATATCTTATCCCTCAAAATAGTTTGGGCTATAAATACTCAAACATACCCTGCCTGTGGCAAATCTAGACATAGTAATTGCTGGGCTTCATTATTTCTCTGTTTTGGGAGGTCTTGCTTACAGTAAGTACTCAAAAATATCTTTTTAATTGAATTGAAGCCCTTCCACTATACTGTAGGCTTCAGAAGGGGAGGGCTCTCTCCTCACCACACACACACACACACACACACACACACACACACACACACCCCCCCATGATTTTCAATTTTGATTCAAAAGGTCTCCTTAATCCTAATTGTAACCTGATTGTATCTGTATAAAAATTTTGTTGTGGAAGTGGTGGGTTGAAGTTGCAATGCAATTTGGTCCTCTTTTGGAATGGGATGCCTCTGGGCCCCATACCTTTTCATAGAATGTCACTGTGTGAAGCAATTAAAAAGCAAATGTAGAACTGAAGACAGCATTTGTCCTTCATGCATTTGAGCCAGGGAAAATGAAAGGCTTAATTGGTTGGAGTGATGGCCACTCATGACTTCATCTGTTGTGTATCATACACAGAATAGCATTGCATTTCCCCTGATGATAACGAGTGGGAGAAAGGATCTTATTCTCCAGTTTACTCCATGATTGTGACAAAAAGGAAACCTTAAAAATAGATACATACAGGGGGCAGCTAGGTGGTGCAGGGGATAGAGCTCTGGTCTTGGAGTCAGGAGGACCTGAGTTCAAATCTGCCTCAGACACTTGACACTTACTAGCTGTGTGACCCTCAGCAAGTCACTTAACCCCAATTGCCTCACCAAAATGCAAAAAAAAAAAAAAAATAGATACATACACAGGGGTCAAGTGACCAGAGAGATGGTCAATGATTTCATTTCTCCAAACCACTTCAATGGTCCTTCTCTCCAAAGAAATGAATTGTGTGCCAGACACCAAAAATTGTGTCAAAATCCACAGGTCAAAGAGAATAATACTGCAATAAGAGAAATCCCTTATGAATTAGCACTGGATACCTCTAATTTTTCAGGGTGCTCAATTAGCACCTAACCCTCATCAGCTTCCATATACCTGTTAAAGGAGCATAAGCTATCAGGTTTATATAGCACCCTGTCTTGGGACTTCCCCATTAATGGGTAATTTCTAACAGAATATTTCATATTTTTCCTTCAAAAAGACATAGATACTGACTCTTCCTAGTGATCTATGGCTGAAGTAAAGGAATAAATTAGAAAGGGGTAGCTAAAACTGTGCTGCCTTTTACCTGAGGCTTGGCCCTATGTTATGGATTCTCCAAAATGAAGAGGTTTTCCCCCTAAAACCCTAGATGACCTCCATTCTTTAAAAGTGGCAAGGGCTGATTTATCCCAGCTGTTGGAAGAAGATGAGACTGAAGGGAAGATTTGGGCAGGGTGCCAGAATGTGTTACTCACTAGCCCAAAAGGAAGAGGAGCCGATACCACACTGGAGCCAATCTTGTCTGGCCAGAGTATACTCAGGACAGGGATTCAATCCACAAACTACATCCTCCAACACTGGAAGGCTGTGACATCCTTGCAGCCCAATTTTGAGATGTATCCACCAGTAAAAAGAGAGGTGCCAGAAAGAGAGTAATAGGGGGATTTAAAAAAAATTCATGAGAAAAATCCTCAAAATAATGTAAGAATGTTAAAATCAAAGACAGGATCACAAAACCAAAATGAAGGATGAGTAGCAAACCATCAAAGTAAATACAAAAGTCTTTTAATAAATATAACAATATAAGATAAAGAGGAATAGATATTTGATGAAACACAGTATCCTATGGATTCTAAAGATAGCATGAAAAACAGTAATAATTCCACAATGATCAAAATAGGATTGAAAGCCATACAAAAGAAATGAATGGAGGTCACAACATAGAACTCTTAATGCAGGATTTTAAAAAGAAATTATAAGTTTAAAAAATTTTCGCAAAAGAAAATCTCAAATGGAATCACAAAGGGAAAAGGGGAGTCTGGGAACACAAAAATACTAGAATGGTAGAAAGTCTGGTAAAATATAAGTTAATAATAGTAAAGGACACATCAATTCTACCAAACAATCACGTGGATTGACCTTGAAAACAGCATGCCCAGAGACAACTTAAAGATCATAAGTTTCCTGAAGAATATGACTAATCTAAAAAACCTAAACAATATAATGAGAGAAACAAACAAGAAAATTGTCCAGAATTCATGAATACCAAAAACAAAATGTCAATAAAGAAAATTCACAGTTTATCTTTAGGGGGTAAAACCTACATTTCAATGTACAAGACACAGTTTTGCCAAATTTAACAATTTCAATTAAAAACAACACTTTTCTTTTCAGCCAGGAGAAAGACCTACAATTATAAAGAAAAGGAAACTTCCATTGCATAGGAATTTGGAATCCACAAGAAATAACAAGAGAAAATAGTAGAATAAATTCCAAAAAGCAGAGGGACATAAAATGCAATCTTGCAAACCTGAGACTAATTACAATGAAAAAAAGATAACCACTAGAGCAAAGAGAGGCATTGTAACTATTTTTGAAAAATTTAAAAAAAAATGACATCATTGGAATATTCAATTTCTAAATAGTACAAACAACTAAAACACATGAAAGGTCATTAAGTACAATCAAGAAAAGAATAACTAATGTATAAGTCAACAAAACTCCACAATCTATTGCAATAAGAAACAAATTTTAAAAGAAATAATCAAAATGATAAGTTGTAATAAAAATTTGTAATATACCAGGTGAATTTTAAAAAGCAGGAATTTCAGTCATGACATCAGAGAGAACACAAATAAAAATTCATAATATCAATAGCCACAAACAAAGAAATAATATTATGCTTATAGGAACTATAGACAATGAACCAATGTAAATACTAAATATACTTACTTGATGTCATGATATCTAAATTTATTAATGAAAAATTAACTGAACTGGAAGAAGATATAGATTATAACTAAATAAAATAGATTTTATTTTTTTAAGGCAATTGGGGTTGAGGGACTTATCCAGGGTCACACGTTTAGTAAATATCTGATGGAAGATTTGAACTCAGTTTTTCCTGACTCCAGGGCCAGTACTTTGTCTACTGTGTTGCCTAGCTGCCACATAATAATGGATTTTAATGTTATTCTCTTAGAATCTGGAAAAAAAAAAGCAAGTAAAAAATTGCAGAACCTAGAACTGAAAGGCTAGGGTAATCTCTGAATGAAAACATTAGAGAATATACACATTTCTTAGCATCATATGGCCATTTATAAAATTAGAGCATGTACCAGGTCAAAAAGAGATAATAAATTTTAAAAAATAAATAAAAAAAACCCCAGAGAAACACTAAACACATCTTCATAGGCCATTATACAATTTCTAAAAAGTAATTAATGTAAGAAGCACACACAAAACACATAGACCTAAGTGGAGATTTAATAACCACATCTTGAAAAAGGACAAGTCCTATAAAACAGGGGTAATAATATCATCTACTTCCAGGGTTGTTGTGAGGTTTAAATGAGATAATAATTGTAAAGCACTTAAGACAGCGTCTGGCACATAGTAAAGGCTTTTATAAATTGCTTTATGTTAGTGTGTGTGCATACACACAAGTATATGAACATATATAATGTACACACATACATATAGTAAATCATATGTCTTCTGACCAGTGTAAAGCACAGTAGAATTATTCAACAATTCAATTCCACTGTTATCAATTACCTATGCTATGCAAAACATTAGGCTAGGCATTGGAAGAGGCATGCTATTAAGATAAGAAATAGTCTCTATACTTATTGAACTTATACTCTACTAAACAGATATACTCTCTACACAGATAACTATAGTACACAAACGCATAAGTACATTAAATTGTTGCAGAACAAAGTACTTTGTGATATCTAAGTGATGTATGTAGTATTGTTACCAACTAGGGAATTTGAAAAGCCTTCCTGGAGAAAGTGGTATTTTAGGTATGCTTTAAAGGATAATGATATTTCAACAAATGAAGAAGGTTTGGGAAGAAATTGTGGGCGCAAGAAGTTTGCAACTATATGGGAGGAGGAACTTACAAGGCATCTTTTGGATACCATAGTAGTTCAATTTGGCCATAGCTTAAAGTGTATGGCAGTACGAGTCAATTGAACAAAAAGTTTAAGTGACATTAGATTCTGGAAAGCTTTGAATGCCAGGTAGAAGAGCTTTAACTTATAGTCAGTGGACAATAGGAAGTTACTAAATATCACTGAGTAGAGAAATGACATGATGAAATCTATATGGGCATAGAAGTTTAGTCTAAAATTAATATCCTAACATAGATTGAAATGGAGAAATAATGAAAACAGGAAGACCAGTTAGTGATTATTGAAATCTCTCAGCACATGGTAATGAAGTCTTGTTCCAGGGTGGTGGCAATGGGAATAGAAAAGCAAGGATTTTAAAGAAATTGGGGCAGTAGACTCCTTAGGACTTGATTACTTATTGAAGTGGGCAATGAGGGAGAAATATAAGTAATAGTAAATGCCATTGTTTCTACTGTGAAAGATGACCTGACTAATGGAACACCTGATGGAAATGGTGAAGTTTAAACAAGGAATATGCTTATAAAAAAAGATAATGCTCTTTTCCTCAATCTGAATGCATAGTCCCATCTAAGATTGCACTGCTTTTCTGGAAAAGGCTTAAGCAAAACAGATGATGAATTTTTCTTTCTTTCATTTTGTAGCATTCATTATAGTATCTGACCCCAAAAGTAATCCTATCACTTTCTTGTTTGTTTTTCATTTATCTACTGGAACATTTTATACAAGACTCAGCTAATTCTGAGTTTTCTTCTTCTTGCTACTAGCTTTGAAGGTCTATAACTATTCTTGGTTACTTGCTCCTATTTCTATCTTTTGTACATATCCTTTTTATATCTGATCTCATCAGGGAACTCTTTCCATAGTTCAACTAGTCTCTTTGAATGTTTTTCCCTATTTTTTTTGCTGGAATTATTCATATTTGTATAGTTGGAACTTTTCTTGGAAACTTCCTTCTCTTTTGAGTTGTACCTATCAAATTACATATACTTTTTTTTCCTGATGAAAAAATGCTTTCCTATTTTCTATATTATACATTTGTGAATGACCTTTCTTCATATATTCATGTTTCTCCAAAGTTCCTACATTTTCACTTTACCTGTCATGTCTTCTTCATTGGTGATAATTAGCTTGTTCCGTACTAAGAAGTGAAATTATCAAATCAAGAATTTATCACTATTAACTGAAGGAGATTTTCAGCAATTTCTGGGATACTTAAAATGATCCACTTTCTCCTTTGTGCCAGTTTTATAATTTTATTTGGTCACAGCAAGTCATGAAAATGTCCACAAAGGCTATGATCTGCATTACTGAATTATTGAGTATTTTAGTATTATTATCCAGTCCAGCAATTAATGAAGCATTACGTTTGAGCACCTGTTAATTGTCAGAACTTATGCCCCTGTTCTAGGTGTTGGGCTTACAAAACAAGGAATGAAACAATTCCTACTTGCAAGGAACTTACATTCTAAGAGGGAAGCCAATGAGAGAGACAAACAGACAGACACAGACAGACACAGACAGACAGACAGACAGAGACACAGAGGTAGACAGATACAAGATACACATGTTTGATACATATTCCACTCACCCTGGAATCTCATCATCCTCCAAGATCACATTAACTCTGAAACTCACACATCCTCAGTACTCTGATTAGAGAAGGTGGAGTATAGACAATGGAAAACTCTCCAAATCCTCCATTTAAGGAAGGCACTCAGGGCAGCCATCTCATTATTTCCAACCAGGATGAATCTTTCTGGTCTTTCCTTATACATTGGGTATCCTTCTCCCTTTTTAGCTTCCTTTTATTTGTTGTCTTCCCACATTAGATTGTGAGCTTCTTGAGAATAGGGGCTGTTTTTTGCCTTACTTTGTATCCCTAGTGCTTAGCACAGTTCCTGGTACATAGTAGGCATTTAATAAATGTTTATTGACTAATCTACTGAATATATGTATGCATATATGTATATGTATACATGTATACATGTGTAGGTATATCTGCACACATGTATATATGTGTACTTACACACATATATTATAGACTAAATAAACATAAAGAGAATAAATGTAAATAAGCATATATGTATATATTTTTATACAGCTACGTGTATGTTGTACATATATACATACAGAAGAATATAAACACCTACACATGTACACAAAATAAAGAGAAGAAGTATAAATAAAAAAGCAGTATGATGCAAGACAGGTTGGAAGGAAGAGCACTAGTAGTTGAGGGGCATTCAGAAATACTTCATGTAAAAAGTAGCCTTTGAGTTATATCTTGTTGGAAGAGAGAAATTCAGGATCAGGACAAAGTGTATTCCAAGAATGGGGGCCAGCCAAAGCAGATACAAAGACACTGAAGATGGAGTATTGTATGTAAGAAACAGATAAAAGACCAGTTTGGCTAGTTTTCCATGTATGGGAAGGGGAATAACATCTAATGAGGCTAGGAAGTGAGGCTAAGGCCAGGTTGTGAAGTTTTAAAAGCTAAACTGAGGAATTTATATTCTATCCAAGAATTAATACAGACTCACTGGAATTTATTGAGTATTAAAGTTAAACAGTCAGATCTACATTTATGGAAAAAATCACTGGCATCACTGTGGAAGACAGAAGATGTACTGGGGTGGTCAGATACTTGAGATAAGAAGACCAGTTAGAAGGCTGATGCATAATCTAAGTAAAAGGTGATGCAGATCTGAAATAGAGTTGTAGTATGTATAAATAGAAGAGGTCAGATGTAAATGACACTGTGTGGTTAGAAATAAGATTTGGTAATGGAATACGTGGGTTGGAGAAGGATAAGGAGCTGAAGATAATTCTGAACCAGGGAGACTGGAAGATAGCAGTGACTTTAAAAGGAATAAGGAAATTTGGAAAGGGGATAGATTTGAGGTGGGGGGGGAGAAAAATTTAAAAAGTCTTAGAAAAGCATGTCAGAAGGCATCCAGTGCCTGGCTTCCTGCTTCTAACTACACATCCGATCCAATATGTATTTACTGAGTACTCCCTATGTGCACAACACTATACTATGTGCTGGAGACAGAAAGAAAAAAATGGAAAATAGCCTCTGACCTCAAGGAGTATACATTCTATAGGAAAGATGCAACATTTATCAACATAAACTTTTCAGGCAACTCTCTAAGCCTCTAATGGCACAATAGCCCCGAATCTGCATTAGTAGAGGGAGCTTCCTTACTGAGAATAACTTACACTTATGAAATCATACGTCCAGACAAAAAGAAAAAATGACAGTAAACAAATCATTTCTCCCTGGATCTCACAACCTTCCATAACTTGGTGTGGCCATGCCTCTTGAAGCTGAATGTGAAAGGACTTTGAAATGCCCATAGAAGAGTTCAAGGTAAACTATAGTGTCTCTGGAAGTTTTTGAGTTGAAAGGTGATACATTATGAAGTCCTAGGGCCTTTTTAGCATCCATTCATGAAAGGCTTCCTTTCTCTCATCTCTACTCTCCAATGTCCTCCCACTCTCCATCCTCCACTTCCTAACACATACACACACACATACACACACACACACACACACACACACACACACACACATCCATTTAGTGAATTTTTTGATATGACCAGGAAGGTAAAAAGTCCTTTTTGGTTCCTAGAAATTTTCCAGAAGTGTCTCATGGGGGCGATAAAGGCACACTATATTCATAGGATCATCACTCTAGAGCTGGAAGGAATTTTAGAAGTCATCTAATCCAACACCCTCATTTTACAGTTGAGGAAACTGAGGTCCAGAGAAGTTAAGTAAATTATCCAAGATCACATGTCTCATAGGTGGTAGAACCAGGAATTTGAACTTGGGTCCCCAGTGACTGTTCAGATCACATTCAACTTCACCATGCTCCATTCTCTGCTTCTTTGCTTTTCTTTTTAAAGTTCTGACACTTGGAGTCAGTTGTGAAGGGCACATGACCTTCTAAAACTGTCTCTGTATTCTTAAGTGATTTCTCTGTCCCTTTCCTGGTGCTCCAGGTAAATGCCTCCAGAATGATGTCATTAGAATGACAGAGAAAAGAGCTTCCATATTTGTTTCCAAGCACTCTCCTTGCAATTCCTGGTATATTGAAAGGGAAAATTTTCCTAAGGAATATGTGAGGCCAAAGGCATAATGAATTTGTTTCTGCTAATGCTTGGATGGCATTATGATGAACATAGAACTAAAACTAGGGACCTAAGATGTTATCTAATTCAGTCGCCTCCTTTGATAAATGAGGAAACTGAGGCCCAAAGAAGTTAAGAGATTTGCACAAGGTCACTCAGATAATAAATGGCTGGGCAAAGAATTGAACTCAGGTCCCATAACTCCAAATTCAGTCTTCTTCTCACAGAACTAAGCTACTACAATGAAAATTGTATTAGGAATATTAGTTTAGTAGCTGGTGTGCAGTATAGATGGGGTTCTCTAAAAGGCTGGAAAATTCTCAAAGATGATAACATAACGAAAAGATGTGGTCCTGATAGCAACTAGATTCTCAAACTCTTCCTTTTTAATGGAGATGGATTGCAAATCTTTTGGACAATTTCACTGTGCTGATTTATTGGGAGGTTGAAAAATTAAGGGATCTGGACTATTGAGTTTTACTAAGGTTAAAAAATAGGCATACCTCATAACCAGAGCTTACTGTGTTTGATGCTCTTGGCAATTATATAGCCAGGAGATAGCTGGAGACAGCTAACATGGTCCCCTTTGGCCTTTGGTTTCTCAAAGACATGTAGCCCCAGCTTCTACTATAAACTTGAATGTAATGAAGTTTTAGAAGAAAATAGACCATGTTTTGACAGGAAATCAGATCTAATATTTGTTATGCTGATAATCGAAACTGTTAAGATATTAGAAAACACCCTGTTGTCCAGATCTAAGGCCCAGCAAGCAAGTTGTGCCCTGAGCTTGGCATAATAACAATCCTTTGTGCTCACCTTCTGGATGAATTGATGATCCCTGAGCTTGGCCAAGCACCAACAGGCCCAGGCTTCAAGCCTTGCTTTGCATGGACTTTTTGTCACTTATACAACCTTGCCTCACTGTTGCTGTTGTGCCTCACCACTGTTGCTACACTGCACTGTTTGACTCTTTGTCTAGCCACAAATATAAAAATCAAGGTTTGGCCTCACTAAAGCAGGTTCCTCACTAGGGATGGGGCCCCAGCACAAATGTCTAATCTGCCTCCTTGCTTGCAAGCCATTTCTCTCACTTTGAAATTAAACTTTTCCAGTTGGCATTAATTGGTGTCAGAAGTGGGACTGGACATAGAACTGGGCCATTGGACTCTCCAGTGCTGGTGGGAATGGACTAGGCACCACCAGAGATTTATTTCTTTGGAGTCTGACCCACCCTCTTCTGGTGAATCCTTCTTCTTTCTTCCTGCTCCAATCCCAAGCTCCCACCTTTGTTGAGCTTGCCATTCTTTGTAAGGAAAACTCCAGGGCCCCTCTTGTGACCCAGTTCATCTCAGATCACTCCAATAAGGACATCCTTTTTCAAACTGCACACCACTGTTAACTGGACTCTCTGCATGCCTCTGCTGTCTTATTGTTGTTGTTGTTGTTGTATTGCATTCATCTGTAAAATTGTAACTGCATGACTCTTGACCCTCTGCATGCTTCTGTTGTTTTTAAACTGCATGCCTCTGTAAAGTTGAAATCAGATGCCTCTATAACTGTATGCTTCTGTATGGACTGTGACTACATGCTTTGTTCTGTTTGTATCTGTTTTATCGTTTTGTCTGTGTCATGTCTTTGTAAAATATTAAACATCTGCATCATGTAAAATATCTGTGAAAATTCTGTTGAAAGATTTAAAATGTAGCCAACCAAAAAAACTTCGAAGGGCTGTAGCCAAAGAGTTTAGAACACTGGGAAAGATTAATGAACTTTCATACTTGAAGCAATTGTCCCGGTGAGTAGGACTAACTCTTACTTTAGGCTTTCTGAGGGAGATTAGGTAATAAGAAAAAAAATCAGATAAAGTTTGTAGAGTTGCTAAAATATGCTTAGCATATTTTGGAAGTTTGAAGATTAATCATTTTAATATTGCAGAGGAGAACTGCTAGAATTGGGGTAATTCCAGGAACTCACTTCTGAGCTATCTTATGAAATATCTTACTAAGTTTTGGGGTACCACTTTGTAGAATTTGTTTTAAGGAAAAATAAGAATTGGATTTTATAAAAGTTTTAAAAGTAAATGGCAAGATTAACAGCTTTATTGTCTATGGAAATGAAAGAAAGCAGCTAGTTTGGAAGTAATCCATAGTGAAGAAAATAAAAATAGGTAAAAGGTTTGCACCTTATAGTCATCTCTTGTTAACTCTTCCTCTACTTTTCCAGATCAGAGATCCCCTCTCTCTTATTCTCAGATCAGGTTCTCAAATAAAGGTGTTGGGAAAAATGCTGGGAAATGTAGGGAAACTTGGATTACATACCAGTTACAGAATTTTATCAGCTGTATAATCTTAAACAAATTATATTATCTCTGTTTGCTCTGGTTTCTTGATCTGTAAAGAGAAAAATAATAACAGTATCAACCTCCCAGAGTTGTTGTGAGGATCAAAGTAATCCATTCATTGTAAAGTACTTAACACAGTGACTGGCATATGTTAAGCACTATATTATTATTATTATTATTATTATTATTAATATTATTATTATTATTTCTTTAATTGAATGTAATTGCTCTATCCCTGATAATTCTAAAGTCATTTTAAAATGCCAAAGGTAATAAAATTAATGATTTTTATATGCACTAATTTGAATTTGCAATTGATGTCATCTGAAGTTTTGTTCCATGTTTTAAATACATGATGTTGTTTTTGTTATTATTGTATTTCTAAATTCTCTTATAATGTGAAATTTGAGAGAACATCATAACAGAAATACCGTTAGGCTAAACACCTTTTTTATTTGAATGCTGTTACATATGAATTGAGCTTTTAAAAGGATGTGATAATAATAAATTTTTGAGAACTGCTAAATATTAATGAGGTATATTTTGTTATGAAACAGATAATAATATATAATAGCAAATTTTCATTTGAAACACTTGGCTATTATGAAGGCATAGATGGTGGTTAAAGATGTAGCTTCAGCACATCAATGACTAGTTAACTATCATATATTTGCTCTAGGTCCGAAGCCCCAGAATATGGGTAGTTTTAATTTATAAATAAAGGATAAATGAAAAGTTAACTGTGAGGAAAACATCAGGAAAGATATTCAAACCCTAAATTGTGATTAATGAAATTTTGCTATTTAAGGTAATAATCCTTGGACTGTAATTTACTATTGTTTTGAGTTTTGATTACAGGGATAGTTATCTGAATTGTCATGAAGAAAATTGCAGAAAATGGCATGTGGTACAGTCTGGGAATTGCTAAGGGTGGATGTCCATGCCTGGAAAAAGTTTCAGGCATGACTTTGGCATGGCCTAAGTAGGATCCTCCTGATTCTATTTTCCCATTGTGTTATTTTTTTTTTCTGAAAAGGAAATTTCCCCACCTGGTTCATCCTGAGCCTTGCTTTTAATATTCTGTAACTACAGGATTGGCTGTCAGATATGACTCATGCCTGGAATCAAGCAGAACTAAGGGAGATTTTCCTCCTTTTATGACATATGGCATTGTTATAGCTCTGTCTCTCTTTTTCCTTTTACAGCAAATTTCTATAACCAAGAAGTTTTGTAATTATAGTACTAAATCTATTAAATAATAGATTAATACCTGAACATCTCTGAGTTACTATAATAGGATGCAGACATGAACATATTAAAATTTTAACCTGTATTTCTGGTCAAATTGTAATATAGGGATGATATCCTCCTAAGGAAGAAATGATTAGATAAAGTAATAAGACAAAGATGTAACATGAAAGTTTTCTAAATAAATGGAATAGTAAATTTGAGAAAAACAACAGGATTAGACCGGTGGTTTTTTTTTTCTAAGAACCATATATACATTATATGATTGGCTTCCAAATTTATCTGTCATGGAAATTCAGGCTTTGAGTATGTTTAGTAATAAGTTCTCAAAATTGGATTAAGAATTTTATACATAAATTGTGTTGATGATGGTAAAGAAAGTGAAATTAATTTCCTATTTTTAAGGTGTCTGTCAGATAATCTTAAAGGACATAGGAGTTCATTGTGCAGTTGGACCCTCATAACATCTTTTTTTTTTGGTGAAGCAATTAGGGTTAAGTGACTTGCCCAGAGTCATACTGCTAGTGAGTATTATACGTCCGAGACAGGATTTGAACACAGGTTCTCCTGTGACTCCACGGTAGATGTTCTATCCACTGCACCACCTAGCTGCCCCATAGACCCTCATAAATTTTTAAAAGATTCTTATATCTGGTACAAGATTTTGGTAAGGATAGAAACAGCAAGTGGTATATAAGCTGAAATCTTCTGAAGTTTCAAGATTGAAAAACCAAATTTTAGTGATTATACTAAATTACATTAAGTTGGAATTATCTAGGAACCTCTAGATTTGAAACCAGAGTAGCAGAGCAACCATTAGAGCTGTCCTGAAAATACAACCTATTGTCCAAGAAAAGATATCCGGGTATCAGTGAACTATGTGAGACGTTTGGGATTCAAAATGTGCTGGTTAAATGGACATTGAGAATGGGTTATGAGGAGACTTGATGTTAATTAATATTGGTGATAACTATTGTATTGCTTTGGTCTTTTGTTTCAAGATGTTTATATTTAAGTTTTCTTGGTTACCTTGGTGACATGTAAATATCCCTTCTCCGAACTAGTCCATAGGCAGAGCGATCTGTACTTGATTTAATGCAATTATGGGAATTTTGAGAAAACTTTATTGAACCTAGCCCTGCATGGCTGGAAAACTGGAGCACCACTATGCACTGTTTAGAGATGCTGATCGGAAACTCAAATCCAAAGATTGATGCAAGGAGTTTTCTCATAATTGTCAATCAATCATCGTTTCTAAGGGCCCTTACCAGGTCCTTCTGACTACTCCTACAGCTGTCAAACTTTTGGGTGTGCACTTCTGGATCATCTGAAAAAAGAGTCTCTGCTCCTGAGTGAACAACAGAACTCTCCCAGGACTTCAAGGTTCGTCTAGTAAGGACCCAGAAACAGCCGATACCCAGACCAGACAACTCTCTCAAGATTCTGGATGAGGGCTGAGTATACTGTCCTAGTTTTTTTTGTTTTCCTCTTTCTTTGGTTATGTGCTCAACCACCAAGACCCTGATTCAAACGTATGTTAGTATTTTCTCCCTCTTCATTTTTGGCCCCCTTTTTTTTCTGTTTGCAAGCAAACAATGGCTAGCAATGATACCTGGGGCATACTTCCCTGATAGGTCCCCTCAAGGAACTAACCCCTCTGGGCAACATCTCATCCTGGCCCAATGGGCCTTTCGTGGCATCTTGGCTTATTCTCCTTTATTGGCCAGAAAAGTAGGGGTTCTTTCAGATCCCCTTCCTTTGACTAGAAGGGAGGAATGTCAAGATATTAAGAGACATCCTGCTGTCCAGAGTTAAGGCCCAGCAAGCAAGCTGTGCCCTGAGTGTGGCATAACAACAATCCTTTGCACTCACCTTCTGGATGAATTGATGATCCCTGAGCTTAGGCAAGCACCAACTGACCCACACATGAAGTCCTACTATGAACAGACATTTTATCACTAGACAACCTTGCCTCACTGTTGCTGTTGTGCCTCACCACTATTGCTACATTACAGTGTTTGATTCTTTGTCTAGCCACAAATAAATAAATCAAGGTTTAGCCACACTAAAAAAGGTCCCCCCACCAGGGGCAGGGCCCTGGTACATGTGTCTAATCTGCCACCTTACTTGCAAGCTGTTTCTCTCACTTTGAAACTAAACTTCTCTTTGATTCCTGACTCTTCTGTCTCTAGCCTGCTCTGTTTGGCTCTGGCTATCCACAGGTTAGAGGCTGGTCGATCTGGCTGACAAAACCCTCAGTTGGACAGTTGAGTATTTTATTTTCCTTTATTTTTTTATTACTGCAAATTTCTAAGCAAGAAGTATAGAGTACAGATGTAAGAATTTTCAACCTCAAAGCTTTTACTTAGACTAGTTTTGTCAGTCTCCTGACACCTTTGTGGCTGAGATAGACAGTTCTTTGTTTTCATTCACTGGCAACTTCTCCCTACATGCCCAGAGAATTCTCTTACTGCCTTGGGAACATGTGTAGATTCTCTTTCATTTTTTTTTTCAAAGTATTTCAGATCACCTGGGGATAAAAATGACTCAAAGCAAGAAAAATATATCATAAAACTACATTTCAAAGGGGCTACAAAGCAAGGCCCATATCCTAGACCACATTGAAATCAATCCTGAGAGCCTGAGTAGGCCATTATACTATAGCTCTGTTGCCAGTTTGTGTTTTTGTTTTAGATAAAAGCACATAAACTCTTAAGGGGTTGTGCCTTTAATACCAATAAAAGTCAATTTTGATTAGATTAGCGGCAGCAACTCTACCTTTCTTGTCATAAAAGCTCCCAAATTCTGCCTTCCACCTGCCAGTCACTGGCTGGCAGGCACATTCACTTTCAGGGATCAATATTGGCAACTAAAGAAGTCAGAGGTGATAGGAGTTATGGTACTCCCCTTCATTCGAGGAACTACTCAGTGCATAGCATGAAACTCGAGACCCAACCCATTCAGAACCTTATTGTAGCCCCTCAACCATGGATCTTTTCATTTGTTATTGAAAAAGGAAGGAATTTACTTAACATATTTGGGGGCAGTTTATGGTTACAGACAGGCACTATGGTATAGTGAAGAAAAGGATGGCCTGGGAGTCAGGAGGAGCCAAGTTCAAGTCCTATCATTGATGTACACTTTCTCTGTGACTTCGAAGAAGTCTCTTAACCCCTCAATGTTCTACACTAGAGGTGTCAAACATATCCAAACTAGATTAAAATGTAGTTCCTACCAAATTTTAATGTCTTGATGTATTAACAAAAAAGAAAAGAAATCTATAAACATGATTTTTCAGTCAATGGGAGGACCACAGAGATCTCTGTGTAAAGTTTAGTGGTCCCTATTTCTATTTGGGTTTGACACCATTGTTCTAGACAACTCTCTAAAATTCAGGAAAGGGGCTGCCCTTCATTGGTAGAGGAAGTTTCTTCATCTGGGAGTTCACCATACTAATAAAATCAAGGGTCCAACCCAAATGACTATAGTTATAAAACCCTTTACATGTATTGTTTAATTCAGTCCTCACAAGAACCCTGTAAGGCAGTTAATAAAAGAATTTTCACCTCCATCCATAAATATTTGTTAATTGATTTTCAAAATTAAGTTTTAATTGATATCTTTAAAAAAAATACATTAGTTATTTGTAAATATAGACCACACCCATTAACCACTCCCCTGGAATTGAACCCTTTTTTTTAACAAAGAAAAAACTGTTAGGGAAAAACTACCAATAACAATCAATCCACAAACACTTACTTATTAAGGACATGCTATTTGCTAGTCCTTGTGCAAGGTGCTAGTGATACAAAGACAAAAATTAAAGTGAACACCTGCCAAGAGATTACCTTTTATCAGGAGAAGCATGCTCATAAATAGTACATACAAAATATATTTGATGAGATAGTTTCAAGGGGAAGACACAAATAGCTGGGGATTCAGGAAAGGCATTATGTAGGCAATGAGGTTTGAACTAATTCATGAAACAAAGTGAGGATAACAACACAGTCATGCTTCTGACAACATATTTGCGAATCTATCCCTGTACTTCCCTAGATTTCTGCCAAGAGGAATAAGATGGATATTTCATTGTCTGTTTTTTGTTTTCTGGCTCTAATATCTATTTTTGTTTTGCTTTTTTGTTTTTTTAGTTATCAGAGCTTGACTTTCTTTTAGTTTACTTTTCATTTTCCTTACTGTTGTTGTTGAATCATTTTTCAGTTGTATCTGACACTTCTTGACCCCATTTGGAGTTTTCTTGGCAAAGATCCTAGAGTGGTTTGCCATTTCCTTCTCCGTCACATTTTATAGATGAATAAACTGAGGTAAAGTGAGTTAAGTGGCTTGCCTAGGGCCACATAGCTTGTAAGTGTCTGAGGCCAGATTTGACCTCACCAAGATGAGTCTTCTTGACTCCAGGCCCTGCACTCTGTCCATTGTGCCACTCAGTTGCCCCTTACATTACTATAGATATTGTGTATTGGGACAGTTAGGTGGTACAGTGGATAAAACAGCAGGTACAGAGTCAGGAAGACTCATCTTCCTGAGTTTAAATCTGGCCTCAGGCACTTACTAGCTGTGTGACAAATCACTTAACCCTATTAACTTCAGTTTCTTCTGTAAAATGAGCTGGAGAAGGAAATAAAAAAACAAACCAATATTTACCAAGAAAACCCCAAATGGGGTTTTGAAGAGTCAGACATGAATGAAAAAATGACTGAATATATAGTCATCATGTATATGGTTCTCCTGATCTTAGTTATCTCAGTTTTGGTTCATATAAATTTTCCCAAGGGGATTTGTTCTGTGAAGTTTGGATTCAGTCAAAGGGCCACATCGGAGGACCAAGAAGGCCACATGTGGCCTCCAGGCCACAGGTTCCCCACCCCTGGCCCAGAGCAACTAATAATAATAAAAAAACAATAATAATGATATCAATTATAATCATAATAACAACAATTATTATTGTAACTATTATTAAGTAGACCACATTTCTTTTGTACTTCACAGTTTACAAAATAATTCATATTCTCTGAAGGATTTTTTAACACATTCTACTCTCCCTTTTCCTTCACACATACACAAAAAAACAACCTCAAGGAAAATTAGACCCATTTTACATTCAACTCATTTTACAGGTAAGAAATTTGAGAGCTAGACAGATCAAGGGACCTGCCCAGGGTTCACATTTGTGGAGGAAAGAACAATGTCCTCAGATTCAAGAGATCCAGTTTCCTCTCCCAGCTCTGTCACTAACTAGTCCTATCATGATCATGAGCAAGTTAGTTCACTTGCCTAAGTCTCAGTGCCTTCAACTGTAAACTGAAGGTGCTTGAAGAGATTCCTTCTAGGTCTCACATTTTATTCTTACACAAGATAAGCTTCACTCATCAATTCCATTGACCTAAGACCCATCTTCAAAGTAATACAAGTGTAAAGCTACATCTTCTTATTCCACATTTATTGTCTTTCAGTTGTTTTCAGTCATGTCCAACTATCTGTGACCTCATTGGGGTTTTTTGTTTTGTTTTGTTTTTCTGGCAAAGATACTGGAGTGGTTGGTTTGCCATTTCCTTTTCCAGATCATTTTACAGATGAGGAAACTGGGGCAAATGAGGTTAAGTGACTTGCCTAGGGTTACACAGGAAGTGTCAAAGGCCAGATTTGAACTCAGGAAGATGAATCCTCATGACTCCAGGCCCAGCACTTTCCATGCTTCCCTAATTCTTTATATTTAGCCCTTCTACAATTGCCCCTTGAAAAATTCCAGAATTGAAATATTGCTGAAAATTACATTAAAGGTAACTTTGAAGAGGAAGATAAGATGAAAACTCTCACATAAAGGCAGCAACATATAGCGTTAGAATTAGATGTTTATATTCTCTCTTTCCCTGGTCTATTGACTTTCTGAAGTAATACCACCACTAGGTCACAGTAGAGTATGGGAAGATTAGCTATATCTTTGGTTCCTTCTTATTATTTCCTACTCTCTAAGGCCCCCATCCCCAATACACATATGTACAAAATTAAGGTTGTTCTACTAACTCTCTATGGGAAGCAGTTCTCAAACTAGAAGTAAAAAAAAGCACAAAGTAGAAGTAGGGCTACCAATGATATCAGGTAAGTATGTTAAAATTATCAACAACAGAAAGAAGATCAAGAAAGCTGTCATGAATGGTTCTGTAAATTTTCACACAGAAAATACTTCTGGGGTATCCTAAAATTATTTTTGGAGCTAAGGTGGAGATGGGGAGTGAGTACAGGGATGAGCTCTTTAGGGGAGACAGAGAAAGACATAAAGAGATATTGTCAGCTGCTAACCAGGCAAGGCATCTATAAGATGTGTGTCTGCACATTGGTGGAGTCACTATAGGGCCAGAGTCTAATCTTCAATTTTGCAAGTTCAAAAATTCTATCTAATCTTATCCAGCAGTGATAAGCTTTCAGAAATCAATTTAATCAAATTCATAATGGAATGATAAATAAACCAGAATCAAAATGCATTGATTCATAGTAGGAGAAATATTTTTACATGAACTCACATGGGTCATCTCTTTTTTAATTCTCTATCACCATTTTTTTTTAATCTTTGTATCTTTAGCATCTGGAATAGAGCTTACTTAGATGCATATTAAATATTTTGTTGAATCTTTACAAAGAACTCTCTCCTGGGTGGAGAAGTTCATATAAGGAGCCAAATTATAAAAGCAGAAAGTTGCTTGGCTCCTATAATATCCAAGCAAAGGGAGTAGGAATTCATGAGGGATTTTTTTTCCAGTCACATGAGAATATCTTGATGGCTTCTGTTTCCCCCCCTAGGGTCATTTCTTTCTAAAGGACTAGTAGTGGTTATTTAGAATCAGAGAACCCTCTCTGATAGTGCTTGATAAGCACAGAGAAATTCACAAAACTTGGCTTTCCTCTTTCCAGATTCTCCACAGCCTACCATCCTTCTACTATGCCAGTATAACCTCAAATATATAATCAATTAAGTTTAAACTTAGATTAGTTGAATTTTAGATTTGTGACACCTTGATGGGACATTAGATTTCCCAAATGCCTGTTAAAATTTTCAAGATACTTTGGACTCCTTAATTGGATTTCACCCGCCTCTTAGACTGGTCAAACATCCATTTAACTAATGTCTTTCTACAAACTGTCTGATTTTATCCAGTTTATGTTGACTATTACTAGTATCAGTTTGAGAGGGTGATCTTTTCTGAACTTGTTTTCAAATTAATGAAATAAGGTATCCTTTATTTAGACAAACAACTACTCTCTTCTTAATAAAGATGATAAAAGTCCATTCAACAAAATATTATTAAGCATTTACTCTTTGCAAGGTGCTTTTTCAGATGCAAGAGACATAAAGGAAACTGTAACTGCCCACAAAAAGCACACCTTCTTTTGGGAGGGTGGGTACAACACCTACGTATATAAGGCAATATAAAATGTATGCAATGTAAATACAAAGAATTTCCAAGAAGAAGACTACCAAGAAAGAGGTGGAATGAGCTTGGCAGAGGTGAGAAAGCAGTGCATCCCAAGCATCAGGTAAACCATGTGCAAAGGAAGGGGATGCAGGAGAGAGAATGATATGAATAGCAAACAGCAATTGGGCCAATTTTGCACGAGTAGGTGAAGGAGGGGAATATGCAATAAACTGAGGAAGCTAGCTGGAACCAGAATGTGAAGGGCTTTAAAAGTCAAACCAAGGAGTCCCTGGGGCTTTTTGAGCAAAGAAGTTACACACTCAGATCTGTGTTTTAGGAATATCAATTTTGCAGCTGTGTGGAATGAATGGGGAAGCTAGGTGATATAGTGGATAGAGCTCCTGGCCTGGAGTTAGGAAAACCTGAACTCAAATCCGGCCTCAGACACTTAACAGCTTTGTGACCCTGGGCAAGTTACTTAACCCTGTTTACCTCAGTTTCCTCTATAAAATGAGTTGGAGGAGGAAATGGCAAACCACTGAGAGTATCTTTACCAAGCAAACCCCAAATGGGGTCATGAAGAGTCAGACACAACTGAAACGACTGAATAACTACAACAATAACAGTGGGCTAAATTGGAGAGGAAAAAAGATGAGATGTTGGGAGACAAATTAAAAGATGATTTCAGTAGTGTAGGCCAGTGATGAGGGCCTGAATTAGGGTACTGGCTATATGAGTGGAGAGAAAGGGACTGAGGTGAGCAATAGTGGGAGGCAGAATCAGTAAATCTTGACAATTCATCAGAAAGGCAGGATGAGAAAGAGAGAAGAGTTGAGGATCACTCTCATTTAGCATTAAGTCTTCAATGTAACTTATTCAACATTGACCTGCTGTGAGGATCACTCTCAGGTTGTAAGCCTGGATAAGTGGAAAGATACTGGGGCTCTCAATTGAACTAGGGAAGTTGAGAAGAAAGGAGGGTTTGGTAGAATTCTATTTTGGACATGTTGAGTTGGAGAGGTCTATAAGTCATCCATTTGGAAATGTCCAGGAGGCATATGCAGATGTGAGAGAGGATTTTAGGAGAGAAAGAAGGGCTAGACATGGAGATTTGTAATTCATGGATGTATGTTGGTTGAATCCATGAAACTAAGAGCACTGAAAGAGTATACCAAAAAAAAAAAAAAGACCTACTAGAGAGCCATGGATTCTATCCAGTAATAGAGAAGAGACAGGAAAGATGATCAAGCAATGGAAACTGGGAAGGTCTGGTCATAGAAGCAGGAGAAGAACTAGGAGAGAATCACACCATAAAATCCCACAGAGGAGGAAATATTCAGGACAAAAGTATAACCAACAGTGTCAGATAATGCAGAAGGATGAGGACTGAGAAAAGGCCTTCATATTTGCCAATTAAAAGACTACTAGTAACTTTGCAGAGAGCAGGTTTTAGTCAAGTGGTGTGGTGAGACATGAATTTCAAGAGATTAAAGTGACCTTAAGAGGTGGGGGAAGTAGAGTCAACAACTGGACTGTACCATGAATGGAGTTTTGGAGAAACTGGCAGCTGAGCTGTCGTTTGAAGAAATCTAATGATGCTACTAGACAGAAGTGAGGAGGAAGCACCTTCTCTATGTGGGATCCACATAGGCATAGAGGCAGGAGATAGAAGGTTGAATCTGGGGAACAGTTAGCAGACCATTTGACTATAAGAACATAGAGTCTATAAGGGCATTAAGCTGAAATCAGACTGGAGAGGTAATACTATAAAAGACTTAAAATGCCATACATAAGATTTTAATAATGTATCCTAGAGAGCTATTGAAAATCTATAATACACCTTTATCTCATTTTATTGTCATCTTTTTATTTTATATCAATTTTATTTCAAAATATATTTTCCTCATGAATCCATGTCTGTAAACTTTTTTTCTTTGGTTTTTGGGTTTTTGATGAGGCAATCAGGGTTAAGTGACTTGCCTAGGGTCACACAGCTAGTAAGTGTCAAGTGTCTGAGGCTAGATTTGAACTCAGGTCCTCCTGATTCCAGAGCTGGTGCTCTATCCACTGCACCACCTCACTTCCCCTGGTTTGTTTTTTTGTTTGTTCATTTTATTTTGTTTTGTTTTAAAGAAAAAGCAATTCAGCAAAATCAGTCAACAAATCAATCATATCTGATATGAAATTCAATATTTTACAACTGATTTTGAAGAATTTTGAGTTGAAATAATAGTATAAATTTCTACAGAATTTTGTACATTCTTCATAACTCTATGTGCTTCAGAACATTTCTGTTATAGATACCTAAGGTCTAGAGTAAGACTCAGGGGTGGGGAACCAGCAGCCTTGATGTCACCCGTAGCCTTCTAGGTCCTTGGGTGCGGCCTTCTCACTTAAGTCCAAGTTTTATAGAACAAATCCTTTTATTGAAGAGATTTGTTCTGTGAAGTTTGGATTCAGTCAAAAGACTGCATTTGAGGACTTGGAGGGCCACATGTGGCCTTGAGGCTGCAGGTTCCCCACCCTGAAGTCACTAGGTTTTCAACTATCTTCTAAACAGGACTGCAAGCCCATTAAGATACCAAAATTGTGCTTCATATCGCATCCAAATAGAGACAAAACAAGGTATTTTTCTACTTAATGAAAAGTTTGAAATTTATGTTCCTTGAATTTCAAATTTTTGGTTCCTATGTATTACAGTCTAATATTAGCATTAAGTCTTCAATGTAACTTACTCAACATTGACCTGTTGTAAAATAAATGTGTCATGAAAAACATAGTTTATTGGTGTTAAAATCATTCATATTTGCAAAAACTGTCCCCACTGTATTGGATCTTGGGAGGCTTTGTGTCTTGTTATTGCCTGTCTCAAAATCTGCCTTCAAAGGAACTCTCAAACCATTTGTAGTTAAAGTGTATTTTTGGTCTTACAGCAGCAGTAATCAGATTCATTTAAATACATATTTAAGTGCCTACTATGTATGTAACAGTGATGCAAAGTATTCACGATAGAAAAGCAAAGACGAAAAGCAGACCTTGCCCTAAAGAATGGTATGTTCTACTGAAGAATGTACCACATGGACTTAAATAAGTAAACAAGCAAATGACCAGCTAAATAAATGGATGGAGGAATGAATGCACAAATGTACTAATAGGCAAGCAAATAAATGAATGGAAAGATAGAGAGGTAAAGACAATTTGTTAATGGAGAAAGCAATAATAACTGTAGGGGTTCAATTTCTCATCAGAGGCAGGGGGCAGAATCTGAACTCAGACTAGAGGAAAGGTAAGATGAGAGAACCCATTCCAGGCATCTGGTGCTGACCTGTGCCAAGGCACCAAGGTAGAAATTGTAAAGCCAGGTTCCAATGCTAATGCCAAACATTACCAGAAATACACAGTTAAAGAGTTAAGGAGAGAGACTGCTAATCAAAACTATAATTTCCTACTCAAGCACTGTGATTCAAGTGTCAGAATCTCCTAAGCAGGCAGAGGGTTTAGAGAAGTCTTGGCTGAGGGCTGTGAAGGGCGGGTGAGTAATAAAGGATTGTTAATTAATGTCAATAAGATATCAGGTCAGAACTTTCCTCTTCTTAAGATTTGTTTTGCAATGTCATATTTAGTTGCTGCAGCATGGCATACTGGTTAGTCAGCCAGCTTCAGAGTCAGGAAGAACTAGGGTCTTCCTATCCCTGGGATGTTCTCTGTCCTCAAATCTGCCTACTAACTTCTCTGGCTTCCTTTATGTCCCCACTAAAATCCCATCTTTTACAGGATACCTTTTCCAACACTTTTTAATTCTGGTGCCTTCCCTTTGTTATTTCCAATTTATCTGATATATGCCTTACTTTGTGCTTTATAAATATTATCTTATTTGATCCTCACAACAACCCTGATAGTTCAGTGCTATTATTACTCTATCTTATAGTTAAGGAAACTGGGGCCAGTAGCAGTTAAGTGACTTGCCCAGGGTACCACAGCTAATAAGTGTCTGAGCAAGGATATGAGCTTAGGTTTTCCAGATTCCAAGTTCCATGCTCTGTCCATTCTACCATCTAGCTGCCCCTATTTGTAGAAAGAATTGTTAAAAACCCATTCCTTCCCCTGTCCTTCCTTCATTAAAAATAGTTTCAGGTGCTCTTTACTTATTAAATACTCCCTAATTCTTCAGGTTTTGTTAAGAAACAATTGTCCCCCAGACCATAGTCATTAGACACTGGACCATAGTTATCAAATCACCTACGGCTTTCAATGACAATTACTGATCACCACCCCTCTTTCCCACATCAGGGAAGGCTGTCTTCTCAGCAGTTCATAAAATATACAAGTGCTGATGGCCTGCCTGCAATTTACCTCTACCTTCTTAAAGACAGAGGATCAGAATCTTTTCTCTAACTCAATTCTATTTTTAAACCTATGAAACCTTCATTTCTGCTGAGAGTCAAATTGAGAAAAGAATGTTTTCTTTTCTCTTGAAGGAGGAAACAATACCCAGCAGTGAGCAAGGAGAAAGACAAAATGAAAGATGACTGGAAGTCATATATATGGTATATTTGGTATGTGTTTTTGGTAAATATATGTTTATATGTGTACATATATAATATATAGATATAAATTTATATGTGTGTATACACATACACAGACACACATATACACACACACACCCCAAATACTTCTGGCTGTGCAGATAATAGTGACTTATGGGTACTCTGCAATAGAGTGCTGGTGAAACCCTGCTAATGAGGGATGAAACACTGGGGGAGTAGCACAAAATAATCCAAGAAAAGGAAGTCATGATTGCTTAATAATAATAATAATAATAATAATAATAATAATAATAATAATAATAATAATAATAATAATAATACCTTTATACCTATGGTAAGGTCCCCCTCCTAGCAAACAGGCAATTTGTTTTAGCAGTTTGAAGAGTGATTTAGTAGAGCAGAGAACTCTAGCTTGAGTCTGCAATGTATGGGGGTGAGGGAAATATTCCAGGGTCTTGGAGAAACTATGTTAGGTTTTAGCTTCTCCAGAAGGGAGCAAATAATTCCATATGCACAAGTTCCCTGCAAGTTAAAAAAGTGAAATGGTTAGAGAAATATCCACCTACTCTCTGGCTTATTAGGGGCAATGAAATATTCCCTGAAAGAATAGAAGAAATGCTTCAAGAGGAAAACAAGAAAATGAATCTGAAAAGACAAAGGGGGAGACATCAAGAAATGAGAGTCCTAGATAGAATAACTGACAATGTCATGAATACACTCATTTTTTTTTTTATCATTGTTGCTAATTGAAAGGAGGGCTTATAGAAGACAAATAAAAGTAGGGGAAGTGTTGGAGAACAGGACTTTAATCTTTGGACAAGGGTTTGAGTTTAAAGAATGATAAGTTCTTGGCCAAGAATGGAGTACATTTAATGAAGTTCAAGAAGAAAATATTTTCAAGGAAATAGGATCAAAATGTCTTTTAAGCTGAAAATGGAATACTGGAGAGAAAACTGCCCATCTAGTACTAAGCATGGTACCACCAAGTAACAGGTATAATAAAGAAGAGAGAACAGTAGGAGATATGACCAATAAGTTCCAGGAAACAAAATCCGTCCTCATATATCTACACATAAATACACAGTATGTGGGTAATAAACAAGGTGAAGCAGAAATTTTAGTGCAAGAAAATAAATTCAACCTCATATATTAAGTGGAGATTTGGTAGAATGTGACTAGAATACCACAATGGAAGGATATACTTTATTCTAAAGGAATAGATGAGATAAAAAGGTAGGTAGAATAGCATCATATATCAAGCAGATTTATTCCAGTGTGGAAATCCACAAACCCTAAAGGAAAGCCTAGTAATAAACACTTGGATGAGGAGGGAGAAACAAAAGTTATTTTGGTGGGAGTATATTGTAGATGGGCTGAACAGAAAGAGGAATTGGGTGAGTTCCAGAAGGAGAATGCAAATCTGGCATGGAGGTAGGATTGAGTAGCATTGGAGAATTATCAAGACAATTCAATTGTTTAGAAACCTTCTGGGACTCTCTTTCTTCTAAAAGCAGAGACGCTGAGAAATTATTGTTTTGCCTTAGTGAACATTTCATTCTTCAGAAGATAGAAGAAACAACAAGGGAAGGAATGATGTTTGAATAGAAAAGGCACTGTTGGAATCGTCCAACCTGAGTCCAAATTGCAAGGTAACCACTTGTGTGATCTTGAACTAGTCAGTTGATTCGTCTTTAAGCCTTAGGTTTCACATCTGTAAAATGACAGAGTTGAACAAAATGACTTCTAAGGCCCCTCCTAGCTCTCTGATCCTCTCTGAATTGCTATTCTTGATTTGTCTTCCAGGAATAAAAATTCCTTAGATCTAGAAAGGAGGAAACCATGCTGTCTTAAGCAAGAAGAGGAATGTGGAGAATTGCCTGTATAGGGTCATGTCATTCCATGGAGAAAGGAGGTGGTAGGAGCTTTCACGCTGAAGAGAAGTATGACTGAGCATATAAACACATATGTACTTGCCAATAGAACAGCATAGGGAGAAAAACTGAGGCAACTTTTTTAAATATACTTTTCATTGATATTTTCTGTTTCTTATGTCAACATATAATTCCTCCCCTTATAGTCACTGGAGAGACATCCCACACGACAAGCAGTAGTTTTCTTTCAGAAGGAAAAAAAAAAATGTCAGCACAGATGATCAATACATTGAGAAAGTTTGAAAACATTGCAATGCTTCACACTTGTGGACCTCCCACCTCCACCAAGGGGTAGGTTGGGTATCTTCTTGTGTCTCTTCATTTGAGTCCCACTCGATCCTTATAGTTTTGTTACATTTACTTTGGATTTTTTGTGTGTCTTTGTTCTTTCCACTTACATTGTTACAATCATTGTGTATATTATTTTCTTGTCTCTACTTGCTTCACTCTGCACAAATTCATTTAGATCTTTCCATGCTTCTCAATATTCATCATATAAATAATTTTTTTAAAATTTAATATTTTATTTTTCTGCAATTACATTAAAATAATTTTTAACATTCATTTCTTAAAACTTTGAGTTACAAATTCTCTTCCTCTGTCTTACCCTCCCCTCCCTTCTCATTGAGAAGGCAAGCAATTTAACATAGGTTATACATGTGCAGAAATGAAAAACATATTTCCATATTAGTCATGTTTTGAAAGAAAATACAGATAAAAAACAAACAAAAAAAGAAAGTAAAAAAAAAAAAGGATGCTTTAATTTTCATTGACTCCATTAATTCTTCCTCCAGAGCTAGATAGCATGTTTTATCATAAGTCCTTGGGAATTGTCTTGGACCATTGTATTGCTGAGAATAGCTAAGTCTTTTGCAGCAGATCACCATACAATATTGCTGTTACTGACGTACATCATTTCTTACAGCACAGTAATATTCCATTACATTCATGTGCCACAATTTGTTTAGCCATTTCCCAATTGATGAGCATCTACTTTGTTTCCCATTCATACTTTGTGATAGCCTAAAAGTACTGCTATAGATGTTTGAGAATATATAGGGTATTTTTTATCAATGGCTTCCTTGAGGTATAAGCTCAGTAACAGAGTCTTTATTTCAAAGTATAGACATTTTAGTCACTATATTTGCATAATTCAAATTGCTTTCCAAAATATTTGCATCATTTCACAATGCCAGCAATGTATTAGTGTAGCTATCTTCCCATAACTCTTTCAACATTGACTATTGCCATTTTTCCATTTTTTGTCATTTTTGACATTTTGACATTTGCTGGGTGCAAGGTTAAACTAGAAGGAACCTTTTATCAAGCTTGATATTGTACTGCTTACTTCAATACCTACTGCTCTAAACTTTTCCTCTCACAGCCTGCCTTATCCTTTAGGATACTTGTTTTCACCTGGTTTCTGCTCTGAATATTGCTGTAATAGATGGATAGATAGATAGACAGATAGATAGATAGATAGATAGATAGATGGATGGATAGATGGAGGGATGGATGGATGGATGGATGGATATATATATATATATATGCACATATACATATGCATATAAATATAAATATATATATGTATATATACAACATTTATGAAACATTTATTATGCACAAGGCATTGTGCTAAGTGCTGGGTATAGAAATAAAAGCAAGTAATCCAGTCCCTGCCTTCAAGAAGCTTACATTCTTATGAGAGAAGACACCACCTAAAGAGTAGTTGAAAAAGTTGAGTGTCAGGGTAGGGGATAGGTAGGCCTGGAACTGAGCAAGATATCACAAAACTGGCCTAATAAGGCCCAAGGTTAGGGCACTTCAGTTTCACAACCTATCTTCCCACTTACTAGTTTTGGCCTATTTCCTCCCCCTATGGATATTTCTTTTCTGATCCACTTTTTCACTTTTTCCAAACTAGAAAGGCATCTATAGTACCACGGAATTCATTTAGTTGTATGGCCTATTAACCCCAAGAAGCAGTGCTGAGATGGAGTGGGAGAGGGGCGTTATACTCTGATGCTAACTTTATTCTTTGGGAGAGAAGATTTCAAGAGAAAGAAGAATTTCTATTCAACAGAGAAATCACAAGTAGGATCCCAGTTTCTCCAAGTGAATTTGGCTCAAGGGAAAGAATTCTTTGAAGACCTGAATTCTGCTGGCTTTATCTCTCAGAATCCTTAGCTCCCTTCAAAGTTTTACTTAAGTACTGCCTTCTAAACAAGGTTTTTCCTGATCCTTTAGTTGTTAGTACACTCTCACCAAAATTTACTTTGCATTTATTGTTTAAAAGCTCATTTTATTGATATCGTTTATTTTTATATCACCTAAATTTTTGATTTTCCCTCTACATCTCCTTCTCAGAGAGCTGACTCACATAACAAAGATTTTTTTAAAGAAAAAAATGCAGAAGAGAAAGAAGAGAAAACCCAGCAATCCAATCAAAATATTGAAAGGATCAAAACAAAAAAAAATACGTGCAGTGCTTTATACCTGTGGACCCCCATATCACTTTGAATTTATTTTGAATTCATTTTGTATTTCCTTATATCTTTCTATCTTGGCCCTATTCAATAGAATGCAAGCTTCTTGAAGCCAGGGATTATTTCATTCTTGTCTTTATTTCCTGTTTTCTAATGCTTTGTGACATAATAGCCATTCAATAAGTTTTGAAGGAATAAACTGAAGCTTACAATGAAGACTAGCAACAAATAAAAAAAAAAACACACAACTTCAGCTCTTTCAGGGGCAAGACAAAAACCAGAGGAAGAATAAGACTGATTGAGAGCAGATGTCGTGATGATAATGGTGACCAGAAAGTAACTACTACTTTGTTTCTATTTTCTCTACCTATGAAAATGGTCATCAAGTAGAGTATAGAATAAAAATCGCAATAAGGAAGCAAGGAGGTAGAAATAAAGTATCTAACTGCTCAGGATGATAAGTCATGAAACTAAATGTGTTAACAGTATTTTCAAAAAACTTATAGATGCATTTGCTTTTGGTGAGTTTTGAAAAATCTTGGCAATCCGAACATCACTCCATAATGAAGATGGAAAAAATATGGTCCTAATTTTCTCAAAATGGAAGAAGGCAGATTCTTCAAACTACAAACTAATAAGCCTGACTTTGACAACTAGAAAAAAAGTCTAGAACAGATTATTAAGAAATGATTTGTGAGTACTTAAGATAAGTGGTCATAAGGAAAAGAAATGAGTTCAAGAAGAAAGTCATGCTAGACGAGGCTCGTTTATTTTTTTGTTTGTTTTTGGTTTTGGGGGGTTTTTTACAGTTACTAAATGGTAGGTTAAGGAAATGTAAATATTATTTACACCATTTATGTCATTTTTAATGCAGAAAGAGCAGAAAGAAACAAGCATAGTTAAGCAGGATAGTTTTGAAAACTATAGATTGAATTATTATCCTTTATAAAAGAACAACCTATGCATAATAGAAAACTGCAGTTTTCCATGCCTCTTTGTCTGTTCTGCCATGTAGCATGCCAATTTTATTTGGTGTTTGTTAAGTTCAGAATTTTTTTAAGTGTGTGAAAGACAGTAATATAAAACAATACTGGAACAGTAGTTAAGAGCTACTGTTGGGTTTTTGTTTGTTTTTTGTTTAAGTAAGGGAATACTATGGTGATATTTCTGTTTTAGGAATACCTATATGACTTTTTGTGGAGGCAGGCATTCAAGACAGGAAATCAAGTGTTTACTATACACCTGACACTGTCCTGAGTTCTTGTGCTACAAATACAAGCAAAAAGAAAGACTCTGTCCTCAAAGTCCTTATACTAAATTGCGGAAAAACAACATAAAAAAGGTGAAAAGCAAGGTAGAGGAGGAAAAAAAGAAGGCATCCTTTCCAAAGTATGGTGGCAAAGTCCAGACAGAGTCATAAGCACATCCAGGAAGATAATGAAGCATGATCAACCTAAACCTATTCCCAAAATGGAGGTGCCTGGAAGGAACTCACAATGGGAGAAGGGGGATAGAACTGTGGAGGGATATTCCATGGTGAGATTAAAAAGTAGAAGGACTAGAGAAAGGGAGATCAACTGACAAGGATGCTCTCTTAAACTGAGATTCTGTGATTTCCTCTGGCCCATGGTTAACTGCCAGCAATCTTTCCTTTGGGAACTCATTGCTTTAATAGGCTAGATGGAGATGGGCATATCATATTAGCGGTAGAAGAAAAATTACTTATAATGGATCATATAACTTTAGGAACAATTTAAAAAGTGATTAATTTTCAGTTCTGTGTTGATATTTGCATAATATCTTGTCAGATATTAAATATATCCACAGATAGCAAATTATACTCAGTTGTAGCAAAATGTCTTTTGCCATTAAGTTTGTCACAAATGTGGGAAAGATTATGTATATGGGGGTTGATGTCTGTTATGTAGTTGAGTTACAGTGAAGCATGGAGTCATATTTCATGGAAACTATGTGATAATTCTCCTGGAAGCAATGATAAAAACCAATGTGAGGTAAAAAGGAAAGAACTAGACCTTGAACTGAAAATGGAACTCTGATTTGGGATACACAAATTTTAATTAGATTGATTGAAATGAAGGAGACCTGAGTCTTAGTTAAACAGAGATTCAAAAGAAGGTTTAATCTACTCTATATTGTCTCATGGGTATCTTTCTTAAAATCATATCTCTTGAACTTATTTTGATGGGGATCTACTTTAGTGATCCCCTGAAGTACTTTGATACTTAGAAATCTATTGTCTCATCAATGTGGATACTCCCTGGCATTGTCCCAATCACAACCCAACCATGCCTTCTTACCTTGTCCAATTTTTGTCCATGTCCTCCCATATAACCTCTACTGAGGACCTATTCGGTTTGCTAGAGTACTCCCTCTAGCTCTTCTGACATTTTGTTCTGACCGTTTTCTGTCTGTCTATCTGTAATCCCTCACTCTTGTATTACTGGTACTACTTCTTTTTCAATCACACATTCACCAGATAATCTATTCTGTGCTTTTACTTACATGACAGTCAATGTTTATATGTTAGAGCCTAGTCACCGCCATGTATCCCTTCACAGCCCTTACTAGGCAATTTTTTACCACAGCATTCTACTCACTATGCCCTAGGCAAGAAGTAACAGCTTGTTTGAATCACTTACCTCACCCCCAGTCATTTCAATTGCGTCCAAATTTTTGATCCAGTATCTTTGCCAAGAAAACCTCAAATGGGATCAAAAAAGTTGGACACAATTAAAATGACTGAACAACAACAAAATTGCTGGGGGTGAGGTAAGTGGGGAAGTTGGGAAAACTTCACATGGGAAAGAGAATGGAGTAGAGGAGATGATCTTTGGTATTTTCTTTTTTCTTCCCTTTTCAACATTCATTTCCATAAGACTTTGAGTTACAAATTTTCTCCCCCCCCCCCTCCCCGCACCTCAAGATGGTGTGCATTCTGAATACCCCTTCCCCTAATCTGCCCTCCCTTCAATCACCTCCCCTTATCCCCTTCCCTTTCTATTTCCTGTAGGGCAGGATTGATTTCTATACCCCATTGCCTGTATATCTTATTTCCCAGTTGCTTGTAAAAACAATTTTTAACATTTGTCTTTAAAGCTTTGGGTTCCAAATTTTCTCCCTTCTACCCTCCCCATCCACCCTCATTGAAATGGCAAACAGTCTGATACAGGTTATACATGTGTAGTCATGCAAAACACTTCCATAGTAATGTTGCAAAAAACTAACTATATTTCCTTTCATCCTATCCCACCCCCCCATTTATTCTATTCTCTCTTTTGACCCTGTCCCTCCTCAGAAGTGTTTGCTTCTGATTACCCCCTCCCCCAATCTGCCCTCCCTTCTATCATCCCCTCTCTTATCCCCTTCCTCCCTATTTTCCTGTAGGATAAGATAGCTTTCCATACCTGATTTAGTGTGTACGTTGTTCCCTCCTTAAGCCAAATCCAATGTAAATAAGATTCACTCATTCCTTATCACCTTCCCCTTCCCCTCCACTGTAAAAGCTTTTTCTCTTCTGTTTTTGTGTTGACTTTCTGTTTGTTTTTTTTTTGAGGCAATTGGGGTTAAATGACTTGTCCTAAGTCATACAGCTAGTAAGTGTTATGTGTTTGAGTCCAGATTTGAACTCAGGTCCTCCTGACTCCAGGGCCAGTGCTCTATGCACTGTGCCACCTAGCTGCCCCTTTATCTGTTTTATGTGAGATAATTTACCTCATTCTATCTCTCCCTTTCTCCTTCTCCCAGTATAATCCTCTCTCACCCCTTAATTTTATTTTTTAGATATCACCCCTTCATCTTCAATTCATCCTGTGCCCTCTATCTATGTATCTATCTTTCTATCCATATACATATATTTTTCCCTCCAACTATCCTAATACTGAAAAAGGTCTCATGAGTTACAAATATCATCTTGCCATGTAAGAATACAAACAGTTCAACTTTAATAAGTCCCTTAAGATTTCTCTTTCCTATTTACCTTTTCATGCTTCTCTTGAGTCTTGTATTTGAAAGTCAGATTTTCCATTCAGCTCTGGTCTTTTCATCAAGAATGCTTGAAAGTCCTCTATTTCACTGAATGTCCATTTTTCCCCCTGAAGGATTAATCTCAGTTTTGCTGGGTAGGAACTTCTTCATTGTAATTCTATCTCCTTTGCCCTCAGGAATGTTATATTCCAAGCTCTCTGGTCCCTCAATGTAGAAGTTGGTAAATCTTGTGTTATCCTGATTGTGTTTCCATAGTTCTTGAATTGTTTCTGTCTGGCTGCTTGCAATATTTTCTCCTTAACCAGGGAACTCTAGAATATAGTTATAATATTCCTAGGGGTTTTCCTTTGGTGATCAGTGGATTCTTTCCATTTCTATTTTACCTTCTGGTTCTAGAATATCAGGGCAGTTTTCCTTGATAATTTCTTGAAAGATGATGTCTAGGCTCTTTTTTATTTTTATCATGGCTTTCAGGAGGTCTAGTAATTTTTAGATTATTTCTCATGTATCTATTTTCTAGGTCCTTTGTTTTTCAAATAAGATATTTCACATCTTCTATTTTTTCATTCTTTTGGTTTAGTTTTATAATGTCTTGATTTCTCATTCCATTTGCTCCATTCTAATTTTTAAGGAAGTATTTTCTTCAGTGAGCTTTTGGGCTTCCTTTTCCATTTGGCCAATTCTGCTTTTTTAGGCATTCTTCTCCTCATTGCTTTTTTGGACCTCTTTTGACATTTGGGATAGTCTATTTTTAAAGGTGAAATTTTCTTCATTATTTTGGAGGGGTCTCCTTTAGCAAGCTGTTGACTTGTTTTTCATGATTTTCTTGCATCACTCTCATTTCTCTTCCCAGTTTTTCCTCTACTTCTCTTATTTGCTTCTCAAAATTCTTTTTGAGCTCTTCCATGGCCTGGGACTGATTCATATTTTTTCTTAGAGATTTTGGATGTAGGAACTTCGACTTTGTTGTCTTCTTCAGGTTGTATGTTTCGATCTTTGTAACTAAAGTAAGTCTGTGGTCTATTTTTGCGCTGTTTGCTCATGATCCTAGCCAATTATTTGACTTTTAAACACTTTGTTAAGGTAGAGGTCTGCTTCAAGTGTGGAGAATGTACTGTCCCAAGCTTCAGGGGTTTTGTATAGCTGTTTTCAGAGACACTTCTAGGGACCTGTGTAAATTTTCAGTTCTTCCAAGGTGGTATGATCAAAGGTGATGTGTTTACTCCTTTCCTGGCCTGTGCTCTGGTCTATGAGTGACCACAAGCACTCTTTTCTGCCTTGGAACTGGGAGGAGGATTCTCTCTATACAGCCACCATAAGTTCCACCACCCCCAGAGTTTCTCCTTGCCCCAGGACCACCACCCAGGATTGTGACCCAGATCCAAGCAAGAGAATTCTGCCTCAGTGCCAGGAAAGAGATCCCTGCAATCCTCTGATCAGCCACTTGATTCCCCCTCAGTCTGTGGGCCAAGAGGTCTGGACGCAGCTGCTGCCCTGGGGCTACAGAGGGACTGGGGCTGGGACCGAGCTTCTCTCTCACCATGGTCACAGACCTTTCCTACTGACCTTCTAAGTTGTCTTTGGTGTTTGTGGGTGAGAAATCAGGAAACCACCACAGCTGCCCATGTTTCAGTCCCCTGAAGCCTGCTCCAGATTTGCTAAGGAGTTCATGCTGAATTATGTTCTTCTTCCAACCCGGTGCAACAGACTATTCCAATCATCCATCCTGGTTGTCTTAGGCTAGAAATTTGTTTCACTCTGTCTTTTTGTGGGTTCTTCTGCTCTAGAATTTGTTTAAAGCCATTTTTACAGGTATTTGGAAAGGTTTAGGGAGAGTTCAAGCAATTCACTGCTTTTACTCCACCACCTTTGATATTTGGTATTTTCATGTATTATTCTTGCAGACTAAGTGCTCAGCTTTATTATATCTATACTGCTAAAGGACTGCAAGGGCTTGCAGTGCCCTCTTAATTCAGCATCTTTAAAATCTGGCTCTCTGAGGCTTTGCCATCCACCCCCTGATTATTATAGCAATGCATAATTCCACTGACCTTTTAGTCATCTGAAATTTTAATTCTTCAAAGACTGTGAATTGCAGCCATATAGCATTTCAGGGAGAATATTCATGTTTACAAGGCAGTTTTCCTTTCAGGAAGCACTCTGGGGTCATTGAAAACACTGTAATTTCCCAAATTCAATTCTTAGTCCTTTCTTTTCCACTAATTCAATTATGGATCTAATTCATAGTTTTCCTTCCGAGTCTCTCCACTGCATATGTACATAGGCTAAATCAATTAACTGCCTATATGACAATGGAGTGATAGTCTGGGTTATAAATATTGTTCCACCATTTTGTTTTTTTCTATATGTATCAGAAGCTTTGTATTCTACTAAGGAGGCCCTGTACTATTTTGGATCTTCATTCAGTCAGTACAGTTTATCTATAAACTAGCACTTGGTTCATCTGGAAGCACTCATTATCCCATTGATATTTAGGACATCATCCATTACAGGGACAAACAATACCCTAAAAAGATTCTTAATATTCAGTTCACAAAACTGAACAACAATATAATTCTTTAGAATAATTTTAAACTATGTAATACTGATGAGTCTAGGATTAAGTTTTTGATAATAATTAAATTATTGTGCTATCTGCATCAAATTTACTTACTCCTCACTTTTGTGTCCCAGCATCTTTTGTGAATTTCAAAACTCATCTAAAATGCCAACTTTTACAGAAAACTTATTTTGAATGCTGAGAAATCACTTTTGATGTACTTTGTATATATTTCCTGTTTACTTATATGCAAGCATATCATTCCTTACCCCTAATAAAATGTCAGCTTTCCAAGGAGAAAAAAAATGATTATTATTTTTTTCTTTCTTTATCAGAACCTAGTATGGTTCCTAGCACACACTCAGCGATTGATAAATGCTTATTGAATTGAACCATTGCTGAATTGAGTACTAAGAGACAATAGAGAGATTAATGGTGGAGTAAAAGATCCTATTTATGGTTAATTCACAATTTATGCATTTTCAAAGCTTGCTTGAATGGTGTCTATGGAATCAAGGCACTGTCCAATTAACTTTAGCAGGGTCTGTTTGTGGAACCCAGGGCTCAGAAGAGCCATAATTCATTTCTCCTGTATATCCTTGTCTTAACCTAAATCTAAATACTCTTCTATAATTAATTGCATAGCATAGAAACCACATTCTCTCATGTTTATGAAATGTTTGAAGTTACTGTGTTATAGATACACTCTATTCAGAATCCTATAAATGCTTTTATTTGAAAATCAAAGAATCTTTGTCTTAGAAGGTAACTCAGAAGTAACATTAGTGATAATAATTATGATGCTGGAGTAATAACAACAATAATAATAAAAGCCCACTCTATCAGCCATCTCATAGATAGAATCTCATATAATGGCCTCTACTAAAGTTAACTGGACAGTGTCTACTTACCCTATATATTATCCAACTGTGCTTTGAAAATTAACTAAGTTAATTCAATATAAATTGATTATAGAGATTGTGATTTTTCCATTGTTGTATATGTTTATGATCATTAAATGTAACAAATCAATTTTTGGAAGGTCACATATTAAGAGAATGTTTGCAAGAGTGATGCGCAGTGTAGCCCTTTTATATCCTAGATTACTATAAAAGTCTGTCAAGAACCTAGAAACATTAGCCAGTTTCTCTGTGGTAATGCCACTGATTCAGATGGCACTCTGACTAGTGTAATATAGCTGTTCTTACAAATCTGTGAAATGGACTAAGTGGCAAAGGAATATAGGCTAGCCCTATGTGGAACTAATCAGAGCTAATGTGAAATCCTGATACTCCACCTGATGGAAATGCTTTGGTAAACATATCACTGATCCCTACAGTAGGCAAACTATGGGTTTACATGAAATAGACTAAAACTGTAAGTGATTTTGTGTTCCAGTAGTATGTTATAATAAAATTGGAGATATTTTACCAGTTATAGATAAGGTCCTCAAACTATTTTTGTCAATAATATCTTTTTTCCAATTTACAGGATAACATATTTCAGATACCAGAGCATTTATAAAAATTGACTTCATTCCTAAACACAGACTAGGTGAAATAAAATTGGAAATAGAGGACTTACTTAAATCTGAAGAGAGAAAAACCAAAGAACTCAAAGGCATTGTAAAAAAAAAAAACATCAATATCTCAAATAATTTGGAAAATGAGATGGGCATACTTATACTAGAATTTTGAAAATCACATTTTAAGTTTGATAAAAAAAAATCCAACTAGTAGACCAATCATCACCCCTCCCCCAAAAAAAGAACAATTTATGGGGAAATTTTATCTACTATAGCCACAATGAGGGAATACACTCACAGCATTTGCCAGAGAATGTAACATTTTTTTAAACCTGCATGACAATATATTGCCAAAGTAAGGTTCAAAGAAGAAAAGGTGAACTTATGTAGGGATATTACTAAGGACTGTCAACAAATATTTCCATGGCATAAGCAATTTAAGAAAGTTATTACAATCCATTGAGAGATATTAGAAGATTAAGAGCAAGAAGAATGGAATAGAGAAACAAAAACGAATCAGAAATTTTTTTTCTGGTTGTTAATGGTTCTTTTAATCAAAATATAGTTTCAAGCTTCTCTCCCTTAGAGCACTTCCAACTCTGAAATCGTAACTGTAACTTCTAATTTTCTGTAATCAGCTGATGCATAATTTCCTCCCCTCCCGAACATATCATTTTATTTTTTTATTTATTTTTGTATTAACTTATTTTGAATTATCAACAATCACTTCCATAAGCCTTTGAGTTTTAAATTTTTGTCCTCCTCCCTCCTACCCTCCCACCCTAAGATGGCATGCAGTCCCATATAGGCTATACATACACATTCCTATTAAACATATTTTCACATCAGTCATGTTGTAAAGAAGAATTAGAACTAACAGGATAAACCGCAAGAAAGAGGAAACAATTCAAAAAAGAAGGAAAAAAAGAGCAAATAGTATGCTTCGGTGTGCATTCAAACTCCATAGTTCTTTCTTTGGATGTGGATAGCATTTTCCGCCATGAGACTTTTGGAGATGTTTCAGATCCTTGCACTGCTGAGAAGGGCTAAGTCTATCAAAGTTAGTTATTGCACAATGTGGCTGTTACTGTGTACAATGTTCTGGTTCTGCTAACTTCACTGAGCATCAGTCCATACAAGTCTTTCCAGGTTTTTCTGAAGTCCATCTGTTCATTAATTTTTACAGCACAGTAATATTCCATTACATTCATATACTACAATTTGTTTAGCCATTCCCCAATTGATGGGCATCACCTCAATTTCCAATTCTTTGCCACCACAAAAAAAAAAGAAAAAGCTGCTAAAAATATTTTTGTACATATAAGTACATCTCTCTGGGATACAGAACTAGTAGTGATACTGCTGGGTCAAAGGGCACACACAATTTTATAGCCCTTTGGGCATAGTTTCAAATTGCTCTCCAAATTGTTGGATCAGTTCACAACTCCTCCAAATTTTCATCCTAATATCCTGATTTTCCCATATCCCATCTAATATTTCTCATTTTCCTTTTCTGTCATATTAGCCAATCTGAGGTGTGAAGTATATCTCAAGGTTGTTTTAATTTGCATTTCTTTAATCAATAATGATTTCAAACATTTTATATAACTATAAATAACTTTAATGTCTTCATCTAAAAACTGTTCATATTCTTTGACCATTTATCAATTGAGGAATTAGTCATTCTTATAAATTTGACTCCACTCTCTACATATTTGAGAATTGAGGCCTTTATCAAAGAGATTTGTGGTAAAAAAAAAAATTCCCAGTATTCTACTTTCCTTCCTATCTTGGCTGCATTGGTTTTGTTTGTGCAATTTTTAAAAAAAAATTTTTTAAATTTTTTAAAAAAATTTAATGTATTTAAAATTATCCACTTTATATTCTCTAATGCTGTCTACAATTTTTTATCATAAGTTCTTCCCTTATCTATAGATCTCACAGATAAACTATTCCATGCTCCCCTAATTTGCTTCTGATATCACCCTGTATGCATAAATCATGCACACATTTTGACCTAATCTTGATATACAGTGTGAGATGTTCTATACCAAGTTTCTGCCAAACTGCTTTCTACTTTTCCTGGCAGTTTCTGTTAAATAGCGAGTTCTTATCCCAAATGCTGAAGTCTTTGGATTTACCAAATATTACATTACTCCGTGTTACTAGATTGCTGTGTATTGTGTATTCTATTCTTTTGATCCACAAACTCTAGCCTGTTTCTCAGATCTAGTATTGCTAAGTCACCTTCCCACAATTTTTTTCATCAATTCACTTGATATCCTTGACCTTTTGTTCTTCCAGATGAATTTTGTTATTATTTTCTAGCTCTACAAAATATATACACATACATACATATATACATACACACACATACACACACACACACACACATATATACATATATGTTGTAGTTTAGTATTGAACTGGATAAGTAAATTAATTTAGGTAGAGTTGTCATTTTTATTATATTGGCTCACTCTATCCATGAACAATTAATATTTTCAGGTTGTACAAATCTAACTTTATTTGTGTGAGAAGCATTTCATAATTCTGTTCATACAGTTCATGGGTTTGTCTTGTCAAGCAGACTCCCTAGTATTTTGTATTGTTTACAGCTATTTTAAACAAAATTTTTCTTTTCAACTCTTGCTGCTAGATTTTGTTAGTAATATATAAAGATGCTGATGATTTATATGGTTTATTTTATAACTTGCAACTTTGCTAAAGTTGTTTATTATTTCAAGTAATTTTTTACTTGATTCTCTAGGATTCTCCAAGTATGCCATCGTATCTGTGAAGAGGGATAGTTTTATTTCTGCCTGTTCATTCTAATTCCTTCAATTTTGTTTTCTTCTCTAATTGCAATAAATAGCATCTGTAATACAATATTGAATAGTAGTGGTAATAATAGGCATCCTTGCTTCACCCCTGATCTTACTGGGAAGGCTTCTAGTTTGTGACCATTACAGATAGCTTGCTGATAGTTTTAGATAGATAAGACCATTTTAAGGAAAGTCCCATTTATTCCTGTTTTCTAGCGTTCTTAATAGGAAGGAGTGTTATATTTTGCCAAAAGTTTTTTTTCTGTATTACTCCAAAAGGTTTTGTACCAGCCTTACATTACTGGCATAAATCCCATCTAATCATAATGTGTGATCTTTGTCATATATTACTGTAACCTCCTTACTAGTATTTCATCAAAAATTTTTGCCTCAATATTCATCAGGGAAATTATACACACACACACACACACATATATATTATATGTGCGTATATATATGTATACACACATTACACATGTATACACACACATACATTATATTATATTTTATACATATTATATTTTAGCTCTTCCTAGTTAATATATTATATATTATACTACATAGTATATATATATATAAAAATTTGGCTCTTCCTAGTTTAGCTATCAGCACCATATTTGTGTCATTACAGTATTTTTGTAGGACTCCTTCTTTGTCTATTTTCCTATGTTTCCAAATAGTTTACATAGTAGTGGAATTAATTGTTCTTTAGGGTTATTTAAGCATTCTAATTTCTCTTCTGTTAATCCAGGCAATTTATATTTTTTGTAAATATTCATCCATTTCACTTAGATTGCTAGATGTATTGGCATATGATTGGTCAAAATAGCTCCTAATAATTATTTTAATTTCATCTTTATTGGTGGTGAATTCACTCTTTTCCTTTTTGAAATTTGCAATTTGTCCTCCGTCTATGTATGCTCCTTCTAACTGCCTTAATGAGGAAGTTCTTTGGAGTTAAAAGTACCATCTTCCCATGTAGGAAAGTGAACAATTTAACTTTATTGAATCCCTTATGGTTTCTCTTTCCTACTCTTCAATCTTGTATTTGAAAATCAAATTATCTGTTTAGATCTGGTCTTTTCATCAGGAATGCTTGAAAGTCATCTATTTTGTTAAATATCCTCTTTTTTTCACCCAAAGGATTATGATCAGTTTCACTGGGTAGGTGATTCTTGGTTCTAATCATATGAATATCATATTTCATGCCCTCCAATCCTTTAACGTAGAAGCTGTTAAATCTGGTAGTATTCTGACTGTGGCTCCATGGTATTTGAATGTTTTCTTTCCAGCTGCTTGCAGTTTTTTCTTCTTGACCTAGGAACTCTGGAATTTGGCTATAATATTCCCAAGAATTTTCATTTTAGGATTTCTTTAAAGAGGTAGTAAGTGGATTCTTCCCATTTCCATTTTGCCCTCTGGTTTTAGGATGTAGGTGAAATTTTCCTGAATAATTTCTTGAAATATGATATCTAGGCTCTTTTTTATCATGGTTTTCAGGCAGCTCAACAATTCTTAAATTATCTCAACCTATTTTCCAGGTCAATTGTTTTTCCAATGAGATATTTCATATTTTCTTCTATTTTTTCATTCTTTTGATTTTGTTTTATTGTTTCTTGATATCTCATAAAGTCACTAGTTTCTAATTACTCAATTCTAAGTTTTAAGGAATTATTTTCTTCAGTGAGCTTTTTGTATCTCTTTTCCATTTGGCTAATTGTACTTTTTTTTTTAAGGAATTACTTTCTTCAGTGAATTTTTATATACCTTTTCCCATTTTTTGTGCTTCCTTTACCAAGCTGCTGACTTTTTTATGATACTTTTGCATCTCTCTCATGTCTTTTCCCAATTTTTTCCTCTACTTTTCTTATTTGATTTTTAAAATCTTTTTTGCTCTCTTTTAGAAATTCTTTTTGAGTCTGATACCAATGAACATTTTCCTCTAAAGCTTTGCATGTAGCCATTTTGATATTATTGTCTGCTTGTGAATTTATGTTTTGATCTTTCCTGCCACCATGGTAATTTTCTATGGCCCAGTTCTTTTTTTGTTGTTATTTGCTCATTTTCCTGACTATTTCTTGACTTTTAACTTTCTGTTAAAGTTTGGCTCTGCTCTGGGGTGGAGAGGGGACACTGTCCCCCACTTCAGGCTTTTTGTGCTACTGCTTCCAGAGCTACTTCTGGGGGTCTGTAAGTTTTCAGTTTTTCTAAGTTTGTATGATCTAATGAGAGGTGTGGTCACTGCTCTCCTGGACTGAGCTCTAGTCTTTGAGGGACCACAAACACTCTTTTTCACCCCAGAACTGTGACCAGGGTCTCTTCTCCTCTGCAGCTCTTAGTTCTTATGTGCTAGTGGTCTTCCTCACTCCAGGATTGTAGCCCACATCCTTGTAAGGGTAATGCAACTAAGTCCTGCACCCAGTGCCATCAAAGGGTCCACTGTAATCTCCTTCTGATCAGTTATTTGGCCCCCTTAATTGTCTGTGAGCTGTGAGCTTCAGAAGTCACTGCTGATGTAGTCACCCCTAAGGCCTGTGCTGGCTTGCCAGAGTGCTGTCTCTACTGAACTGCACTCCACTCTCACCCCAGTGAGACAGACCTTTCCTGTTGACCTTCTAAGTGGTCTTGGGCTGGAAAATTGTTTCTGTCCTTTAGTGGGTTCTGCTACTCCAGAATTCATTTTGAGGCATTATTTTAAACTATTTTGGAGGGGAATTTGGGAGAGCTCAGGCAAGTACTTGCCTTTACCCCACCATCTTGGCTCCACCTCCCACTGATAAAAATTTTGAAGAGAAAAGGGCCAAAAATAGAGCTTATTAGAGAAGTCACTTCAGGCTGACAATAATGTAATAATTACTACCCTTGGGTTCCATTCTTGGTTCAACTAGTTCTCTATCTACCTTAGTATGTGACCATCCATAGGATAGTATCTTATATTATAATCATATATCCTATATTATAATCCATAGGACATTATGAGAAACTTTGTCAAAGGCTCTACAATTAAAGAAGAGAGATTCCATCCTTTCTTTCTCATCCCAGAGCCCAGAACTTAGATACATAATTAAAAGTAACAGGGAGTTAAATTTAAACTCAATACTAAGAAAAAGTTGACATGAGACAAAGATCACAATAGTTAGAGGTGTCTGAAAATGGAATGAGTTGGATTGAAAAATATTTGAACCCCTTTACTTTGCAATTAAAGTTCTTCACTAAGTTCTTACCTCTGGCCTACCCAGAATGATTATACATTTCTCATCTTTTCATATTTGATGGTCTAAGTATCTGTTCCAGTCAGTTTATTTTCTGCTCCCCTTTACCCTCATACTTGACATTCTATATTCGACCTCAATGTCCTTGCATAAAGCTATCTCCCATGTTTGGAATGCTCTCCCTTCTCATTTGTGCATTGTGGAATACCTATTACCTTTCAAAAATCATCTCAAGTTTTCTTTTTCCTGCTTTCCCCAACCCCACCCTCTGCTTGAAATAACTTTGTGTTTATTTTGTATATGGAGACAATGCAGTATAGTATAAAGGACACAGAATTTGGAGTAAGACGATGTAGGGCTACCAAAGTAAGCTTGGGCCTCACCACCCCAGTTTCCTCCTCTTTAAAAATAAAGCAGTTAGATTACATGAGCTCTAAAGTCTCTTTTTTTAGTTCAAATTTCTGCTCCTGTGATCTTACATGCGCTTTTATGTGAACCCGCCAACAGAATAAAAACTCCTTAAGAACAAGAATTGTCTCACTTTTGTGGTTGTATCCTCAGTTATTAACATAATGCCTGACACATAGTAGGTACTTAATCAATGATTTTTTGAAACTATGATTCCAGAGCTTGAAGATAAAGCATGCTACTTGCAGCATGACAGAGAAAGTGATCAACTCAAGAAGAAGAATACGAAATAAATTTTTGGACATGATTGATGTATAAATTTGTTTTGTTAACCATTTGTTATATTTATTTTGAAGGTTTTCTATTGCTTTAATTGGGAAGCAAAAGTGTAAGGGAAAAAAAACCAAATGCTTACTAATTGAGAAATAAAATTTTAATTTTTACAAATGCTTGTTGATTGAATTGTTAATAAGGAGATAGTGAGTATCTGGCTATCAGAGGCCTTAAAACAGAGGCTGGGTGATAACAATCAACAGAGCACCTACTACATTATTTTTTCCTTTCCACACAATCCTTGAGAAAATGTAGGGTGGTCCAGGAACCAATGAATAAGTTGAGAGTAGCAGATAGCGGGGGTTTGTCCTATAATTTTGGGAGGTCCAGCTGTTTTTCAGATATACTCCTAGAATACATTAAAATGAAACAACCAGCCAGCTTGGTCAATTGCTCACCAGCATCCCTAGCCCACATTCAACAGAGAAAAGGGGGAAAAAGAAAGAACAAGCTTTTTCTAAACTGATTGACAGAGGAAGTCACTGTGCAGGCCCAAAGAGTACTTAAATTCTGTAAGTGACAGCTCAGAGCATCCAAATGACCAATATAACCCTAGCTTGATGCTCCGACTCTCATAAAAATGATATAATGAGCACAAAGTTGTCTTAATAATTTTTATAAGGCAGTTGGATTTCTGGAGTACTCACCACAATAAGCCCAGGTACATCTCATGAAATATTCTCATCTTTTCAGGAAGCTTTGGAGGTATCTCAAGAACAGGCCTTGAATTATGGGGCTTATCCAGAGCCACCTAAGCAAGCTCTATGAGCTGAAGTGTGTCGAGCACAAATGGAAACCTGTTTTTCTAATTGTTCCTGCCAAGTTTACTATGGTATTTCACTCTCCCTCTCATTTTCAAAGTAGGCATCTAACTCAAGGTTTGTCAAAGGAAAGATTTCTTAACCTACTTACTACAAACCAAGTCAGAGGGAAGATAAGGTCTAAATGGATGTTCCTTTTGGAATGCAAGATTAGGAACAGTTACATATTTTGACTTTCTTTTGCCTTTTTTTTCTGTCTCAGGTTGATTCCCAACAATAAGAAATTGTGTTTTTATCCCTGGCAGGCAAAGTAGCACATTTTAACAACTGAGAGGAATGATGTTGTTTTCCTTTAACACAATGCATTTTTTAATGCCAAAAAAAAATTACTAACAGAAATGAAATTCTTTTTTTCTCAAAATGATACAGCTTTCTTTCTTAACAGAAATCATGTTTGCTTTTTTAGTTATCTAAGGATATGTCCTAAATTCTGTATATAATTAAGTACACTAGCTTTTTTCATTAAAATTACCAACATTATTCATGTACTGATTTTTTTTTAAGTTCCCAGTGATAATGTAGGCTCTCCTGCTCATGGCCATGAACTGAATTATATGGGACTAAGGCTTAAGCATTTTTTCCCCTTTTTTTCTTTATACATTTTTATTTTTAGTTCCAAACTCTCTCCCTACCCTAGCCTTTTCCCAACCCATTGAGAAGGCAAGAAATACAATACTCATTTTACATATGAAGTCATGCAAAATGTATTTCCACATTAGCCATGTTGCCAAAAAAAAAAAGCAAGAAGAAATAAAGAAAGAAAAAATAAGCTTTAATTTTCACTGAGTCCAACAGTTTTCTGTCTGGAGGTAGATAGCAGTTTTCATCATGATTCCTTTCAAATTGTCATGGATCATCACATTGATGAGAGTTGTTAAGTCTTTCATGGTTGACTATTGTTATAATATTGGTGTTACTGTTTTGTTATTCTCCTGGCTCTACTCACTTCACTTTGTCTCAGTTCATATAAATCTTCCCAGATTCTTCTGAAACTATCCCCTTTATCATTTTTTTATAGCATAATAGTATTCCATCACATTTATATACCATAACTTGTCCAGCCATTCCCCAATTAATGGGCTTCAGTTTACAATACTTTGTGACAATGAAAATGAGATACTATACTTTTGAACATATGGGTCCTTAATAGACCTTATAGCAATATTACCCACAGTTTCATAGCCCTTTGGTCATAGTTCCAAATTGTTTTCCAGAATGGTTGGGACAGTTCAAAACTCCATTGATAGTAGCTTAGTATACCTATCTCTCTACATCCTCTCTAGCATTTGTCATTTTCCTTTTCTGCCATCTTAGCCAATCTGATGGGTGTTAAGTGGTCACTTAAGTATTTTTTACCAGGGACATTCACATACAGGACACTTTCACTCTATGTAATAATAATAATAATAATAACAATAATAATAATAATAATACAACCAGAATGAGTGGCTATTTCAAACATTAGACTGTGGGATTTAAAGAAGTGACCTCAATATATTACCTGGAAAAGGTGTTGATTAAACACAGTGACCATAGAATCTGAAGGGGTCTAACAACTCATTTAAATTAACCTCTTGATTTTAAAAAGAAGGAAACTGTGTTTTGCCCCCCTTTTTTTCTTTTTGTAACCCTAGAATTTAGCACATTGTCTGGCCCATAGTAAGAGCTTAACAAATGTTTATCAACTGACTCAATGAACAATGTACTCCAAGATCATATAGGAAATAAATAGTAGAGCAAGCTTTGAAACCAAGTATTGTCCAAGTATGGATGCAAATCCAGTGAAATTACCATTCCCCCAAACCATTCAAACTCAGCTTTGCTTAAGAATCCCTGAAGCCTCATGTTGACTTAAAATGTGGTATCTATGTTGCATTGCGTACTTTTTTTGTTTTGTTAAATATTTCCTAATTAAATTTAAACCTGACTCAGGCTGCACTTAAGAGTGCTATGTGTACACATACATGATACCTCTGCCCTATACCATTCTATTTGTTGAAGTTGTAGGAGTGAGGGAGGATAAGGAAGAGTTATTGTAATCTAACTATACAGAAGTTCTTTCCCTCCATTTAACCAATTTGAGTGGCTTCCAATTAAAATGTTTTCATTAAGATATTGCTAACCTTAGGCTATTCTAAAGTCTTGGGAAGAGAGGAATAGTAAAAAGAATATGTTTTAAAGAGAGTTCACCCTTATTTCATCCTTTTCTTCTGCTTCTATCATTACCAGGCTCTAGTTTTGTCTTTTTTTTTTTTTTTTGCCTTTCTGAAACTTCTTCAGGGACCAAACAGCACAAATTGAATCTATCTTTTAAATGACAGTTATTCAAATATCTGAAGATACCAGCCTCTCATAGAAGAGTTGTGTTGTTGTTTGTTTGCTTTTTTTGTGGTGGCAGAGAATTATCCAAACTGACACAATAATAAATCAGATAGATATCAACAGGGATTTTCACCATCTCCTGAAAAAGTTTAAACAATGTAAATCAGTCAACTTAATGAGAATCCTAAGAAAGCCTAAAACAATTTGACCTCAGCTAGCAAATATTCAATCTCTTAATAGAATATAAGCTCCCTGAGGGCAGGAACTATTTAATTTTTTTTTCTTTCTATCCCCAACATTAAGCAGACAGGGACAACAGTTACACAGGGTGATAAGGTATAAATTGATTGTGATCTCCAGGACTGGAGAAAAGACACATACCTATACATCAATTAATCAACAAGTACTTATTAAGCTCTACTATGTGTCAGACACTGTGGTAGGTCTTGGGGATAAAATTCAAAAGAATGAAACAATACTACTCACCAGGAGCTTGCATTAATGGCAGAGGCAAGTGTATAAACATACATACATACACACACATACACACATACATACAGAGAGAGAGGGCAGGGAGAGAGTGAGTGAGAGAGAAAGAGAGCAAGATATAAAGTTAATAAACATACAGACATATTCAAAGTATCCATTGAAGGAACTTCTCACAAGCCAAAGCACAAACAAGGCTTCACAGGTCACTCCTGCCATGCAGTTGTACCTGTAAGGAGAACACTGAACAGCCTAATCATTTAAGACCCTCAATAGAACCCTCTCTAATCAATGGTAGTCAGCCAGGATTAATTGCTAAATGGTTAGCATAACTCTAGTCCCTCATTCACTCCTCATCCTCATGATTCTGAACCCCTATCCACCTATGTACAAACCCTGTTTCCCATCTCCAATTATCCATTCCTTCAGTCAAATCCCCCACAACTCTATCCCACCAAAGTCACACTTCAGATCTATCTGCCCCTTCTACTGTGTTCTCTAGAATTTTTGTCTTTTTCTTCTCTCTCTCCTTCCATCTTCTGCCACTCACTGAGAACTGGCTCTTTTCTTATGATACTGCATCTCTGGTCTGTATTCTGAGAACTAGTTGAAATTTTACTTATGCCTCCAACTCATTGGTAGTCATAATAGAGTCAGAATACTACTTGCTCTCTTGTCACTTCCAACTCTACCACTATTGCTTAATAACCTTTCCTCCTTTGGGGCTTGTGCAATCCAAATATTCCAGCCAGTCCAGATCCTGATGGCCAATATAACAATTCCCAACACATTCTCATTCTCTTGATGAGTTCAGTACCTGACTCACAGATTTTCTCTCCCCATGGAAACTCCTATCCTCTAACTAAGAGACTTCAGAATAGTTACTGCTCTTCCTCAACCTCTCTAACTTCTCAGTTCCTCATTCAACTCAATTTCCAAGAATTAGTCATCCACATCAGACTGTCAAACTCCAGGTGGAGGCTGCAGAATGTGTCCTGAACCCAATTAAAATACAATTGGGAAATGTTTAACAAGATAAATAAAAATAAAATACAACATATATAATGTTAATTTGTGGTTTTCTAAGTCAATATGCAGCTCACTATTTCTGAGTTCAATGCCACTACTCCATGTGACCTTAGTTATACATAAAGATGATCATAACATTTCCCACCAGTGTTCCATGTCCATGTTCTTTGACATTCCTTTACCTGATCATAATCTTTTAACATTCCATCTTTTCCTATGCCTTATGACCTCTAACTTTCTTCTTTGTCTTCACCATGACTTCCATTTGCTCTACTCTTCTGTTCTTTAACAGGCCATGCACTGCTACACTAGCTACACTTTGCTCCCTTCTCTATCTCAACCCTCCAGTGAATCAGTTCTAATCTACACTTTTCTTTACACTCAAATCCCTTGCCTCCTTGTCCTATCACTGATCATTCCTTGGCAAACCCTAACCTTGGAATACTCCCACCATCTGCCTCCTTTGCTCCCTATTCACATGCTGCTAAACAGAGCTGGAGGAAATCAGAAGCCTGCTGATTTGTTTCACTACAAATTATGCTACATAATCTCACCTGGGCCCTCAGTGCAGCAAGACAATCTTTTTATATCTCTCAAATTGATTTCACTGTCTCACACACCACAGCAGTTATTCCAGACCTTTTCATCTCACCTCAGGTGTCCCAAGACACTGATCTCTTTCTTTCTCAACTGAGAACCTCATAATTCACTGAAAAAGTTGAGATCATTCACAGAGAGCTTGCTTTTCTCTTTTTCTCTTTCTCTGACAACACTTAGAAATCTTCCCTCACAAATCTCTTACTTCACCCTCTGTCTCACAGGAAGAGGTGGCCTTTCTCCTTATCAAGACAAACTCCACTATATGCACCCTTGATCCCACACTCTTCTATCTTCTGTAGAAGATTGATCCTGTATTCTTCACAAATTCTCTCGACTCTTCACTCTCTCCCACTTTTCTATTTCCCTGCTACTGACAAATATGACCTCTTCCTCTCATTCTTGAAAATAATCAAGAAAACAAACAAATAAAAAAACTTTGCCACTTGATCTAATCATGCCCATAAGGTATCATCCCATCTTTCTCCTACACTTCATGGCTAAACTCCTTGAAAAATCATCAGCACTGGATGACTCTATTTCCTATATTTTGACTTCTATTTTCATTTAGTTTTGTTTATTTTTTGCCACATATTAAGTTCCAAACTGTCTCCCTCTCTCCCTCCTTCTCCACCCCACAGAAGAGAAGGTCATCATTTCACACTCTCACGAGAGAGAGACAGAGAGACAGAGAGACAGACAGAGAGAGAGAGACAGACAGACAGACAGACAGAGAGACAGAGAGAGAGAGAGATGTATGTATATATGTAAAACCATACTATGTATGCTTCTGTTTATCAGTTCTGACTTACTTCTACACTCTGCAATATGGCTTCTGACCTCAGCATTTAATTGAAACCTTTCTCTCCAAAGTCAACAATAGTATCTTAATTTTCAAATTAAATGTTCCTTTCTCAAGTCACTTCTTGACCTGTTTGCAGCCTTTGATGCTTCCTGTAGTCTCTCTCTTTAGGTACTGCTCTTTCCTGGTTCTCCTGTTGCTTCTTTGACTATTCTCTCTAGTGTTCCTCTGAAGGATCTTCAAACAGAGACTTTCACTCATTAGGAATACCCCCCTCTCCCCTAGCCTCTGTCCTGGGCCCTCTTCTTTTTTCTGTCGTCTCTCTTAATACTTCCATCAATTACTTCCACTGGGTTCAATTATTCTCTCTATGCAGATGATTCCCAAGTCTCTACTGATTTTTGTTGCTGTTCAGTCATTTCAGTCATGAACAGCTGTTCATGATCCCATTAGAGTTGGCAAAAATACTGGAGTAGTTTGTCATTTTTTTTCTCCTGATCATTTCACAGATGAGAAAACTGAGACAAATGGGGTTGAATGACTCACCCAGAGTCACATAGCTACTAACTGTCTGAGATTTGAACTTAGGGAAATAAGTCTTCCTGACTTCAGGCCCAGACCTCTATCTACTACACCATCTAGCTGCCCATCCAGGTCTCTATACCTAACCCTAACCTCTTTCCTGAGTTCCAACCCACATCACCTACTGCCTCAGAGACCTTTCATTAGATAGTCCATAAGCATCAACATGTCTGAAGCTGAATTCATTACCTTTTCAACCAAATTCTCTCCTTTTTCTCCACTTTGTCACTCTCTAGGGTAGCACCATTCTCCTAGTCACCTCACTTCTCAACCTGGATATTACCCTTGACTCCTCACTCACAATCAATCACCCCATCTATCTAATTGGTTGTCAAATCTTATTTTCTTTGACCTTCACAATATCCTTTCCTCATATTCCCTTCTCTCTACTCATATAGACACTACCGTATAGGGGCCTTCCTCATATACTGCCTGAACTATTGCAACAGCTATTTAATTGGTCTCCCTGACTCAACTCTTTCCCCATTTCCAATCCATCCTCTACTCAACTGTCAAAATAATCTTCCTTAAGCATTGGTCTGAGTATGTCACATGGTATGCAAAAAAGTGCAAAGATCCTCTATTATGTTTGGGATCAAATATAAAGTCCTTTATTTGGCATTTGAGGCCGTTCACAATTTCAGTCCAAATGTCCTGGACTATTTGCTGTTCCTCACAAAAGACACTTTATCTTTGGATTCAATGCATTTGCAGGATCTGTTCCCCATACTTGGAATGCTGTGCCTCACTTCTACCTCCTGGCTTCTCTAGCTTCCTGAAGACTCAGCCTCTTCTTCTTTAGGAGCCTTCCCTATTCTCCTATTGCTAGTGCCTTCCCTTTAAAAGTACCTTTAACCTACTCTGAAAATACCTAGCAAGTACATAGTTGTGTGTAGGTTGCTTCCCACTCCCACCTACCCTCATTAGAATATGGGCTCCTTGAGGGCAGGGGCTAAGTTTTTAACTTTCTTTATACCCCCACTGCTTAGAAAAGAATCTGATACAGAGTAAGCACTTAATTAATGCTTATTGGCTGACTGACTGAACCTTTCACCCATTGCTTCCATGGGTTCTGCCTTTTGGAAACAAGCAAAAGAAATCTGATTTACTTTTTGAGTGACAACCTTTCAAATAAGAGCATAGATTAAGGGCTGGAAGGGTTTTAGATGCCACATAACCCAAGCCTCTCATTTTAAAGAGGAAGCCTAGAGAAGTTAAATGATTTGTTTAAGGTCAACTTTAGTGTACTCGAAGACTTTGGCCTATCCTTTCCAACTCTTCCTCTCCTTTCAACTATTCTATTTGCTTTATATGCCCAATTCCTTAAAATGTTCCTAACATTGCTCTAGAACTAGTCATATTTGTTCCACACATCTCAATTCTGTAATATTTTATTATATGCATACCCACAGACCTGGTGAAAACGTGTGGATAGGTTGAGATCTATATCTGTGGAGCGATCATCCATTGATGAGGCTTCAGATCCATCAAATACTCCCATGAACCTTAGATTCCCATCATTTCAAAATGACTTACACATACTTTACTTTCTGCACTTTGTTTATTTGTTTGTTTGTTTGTCTGTTTATTTGTTTGTTTATTTTGCAAGGCAATTGGGGTTAAGTGATATGCCCAGGGTCACACAGCTAGTAAGTGTCAAGTATCTGGTCTGAGACTGTCTCTGCTTTATTTAGAGTAGGATTCTTAACCTGGGGTTTGTGGTGTTTTTTTTTTTAATTGATCATTGTATTTCAATATAATTGACATCTTTTGCAAGACTATGCATCTTGCTTCATTCATTTCAAAAACATTATTCTGAGAAGGGGCCCATAGGCTTCACCAGACTACCAGAAGGATCCATGACACAAATAAGTTGAAGAACCCTCTGATGTAAAGCTTAATCCTAGATTTAAGGAAAAGAAACTGTGAATAGTCCCAGGTTGAAAATGTTAATCACTACATACTAACAAGTGGAAACAGAAAGATTTTCAACACTTCAAAAGATCATTTACTTCATTAGTATGTGTATTCCCTTCATCAATGGCAACCTCAGCCTCTTCACAGAGTATTGGCTGATTTTAAGGGAGCCTCCCACCTAAAAAAAAATAAATATATATCACCCAATGGCACCACCTTCTGGCTAATCATTTTGAATTTAGCTAGAACATCATCCAGATCAAACTTGAAGGCTTTAAGGCTGGTAGGATATATCAGAGCTGGTACCCTGCTGACATTATCTTCAAGAATTCATAAGGCATGTGTTGTATAAGATTCATCAGGGATTATCTTTTCAAGCAAAACATATATTTCTCTTTGGAGTGAGTGCCTTCAGTAACTGAGTGAAAGACCAGTGTGCCTTGAGAGTGGAGTGTATTTACAAATAAGTGGATTACAAATGATTTCTTAATACAGCCTTGCAAAGATTTATCAAAAATTTTAAAAATTCAGTCTTTCAACCAGCATTGATTAGGCATCTATTGTGTATCAGGCCCTGTTCTAGGTGAGGGGAAAATAAATGGGATGCATTAAACAATGATGAGTCACAAGGAGTTGCATTATCACTGAGAGATAAGTGTGTACAAGGAGAGAATAAATATAAATAAATACAAAGGAGTGGCACAGTGGATAGGCCTGGAGTCAGGAAGATCCATCTTTGTGAGTTCAAATCTGTCCTCAGAAACTGATTAGCTACATGACCCTGTTTGTTTTACTTTCCTCATCTATAAAATGAACTGGAGAAGGAAATTGCAAAACACTCTAGTATCTTTGCCAAGAAAATCCCAAGTGGGGTCATGAAGAGTCTGATGCAACTGAAATGATTGAATAACAGCAACAAAGTTAATTACAAGGTAATGTGGGATAGGGAGAGTAGAAGCGAAAGGTGTTGGGAGAGGAATCCTATAAAAGGTGGTATTTGAGTCGCATTTTGAAGGCGGACAGGGACTCTAAAGGGTTGAGACAAAGAAGGAATGAATCATTCTAGATATGAGGGATGGCCAGTACAAAGGCACAGACATTAGAGATGGAGAGACTTGTGTGTGAACACAAAAAAGACCAGTCTGGCTGGATCATAGAATTTGGGGAGGAGGAGCATTATCTAATAAGGCTAAAAAGATAGGTTGGGATTAAGATTATAATAGCACCTACCTTCCAAGCCTGATGGAAAGATAGAATTAGATAATGTCCACAAAGTGCTACATAAATGCAAGATTTTCTATTTTATCTGACAGTCAATAGAGAACTATCAGAATTTGTGGAGTAGAGGAGTGAGGTGGTCAGATATGTGTTTAAGGAAAATGATCTTGGCAGAAGTGGATAAGACAGAGTAGAACAGGAGATATTTGAGACAGGGATACTAATCATAGAACATAATCTAAGGTTGTGGCTGCATAAGTAGAGAGAAGGGGTAGAGTACGGGAGATGTCGTGGAGGTTGGAATAGCTAGATTTGGCAATTGATTGGCCATATGAGATAAGAGAAACCAGAGTCAAAGATGATATTGAGGTTATGAATGTGAGATATTAGAAGCAGGGTAGAATGTTGTTGTTCAGTAATTCAGTCACGCCTGACTTTTCATGACCCCATGGATGGTCTTCTTGGCAAAGATACTGGAGTGGTTTGCCATTCCTTCTCCAGTGGATTAAGGCAAACAGAGGTTAAATGACTTGCCCAAGGTCACACAGCTAGTAAGCGTCTGAGGCTAAATTTGAATTCTGTTCTTCCTGACTCCAGACCCAGTGCTCTATTCACTGAGCTATTTGGCTGCTCCAAGGGTAGAATAATGAAAGAAATGATTATTAATAACAAATTTTGGGGAACATACAGGCTTTTTTCCTGTCCTATTTCCTTGTTCAAAGCCCAAGCTTTAAAGGACTTTACTCACCTCTGCAAAAATTTACCCCACCTAGACCATTTTATCTAAGGTGAATTATTGCTCATTGTGATCCACTCAAGCAAGTTTGGGTGGAGGTGTATCTTTTGTCTAGATTGCCCGACACTAAGGGTCTGGGTGTAGAGATAGTCTCTTTGTCCATAAGTGACATCATGTCACTCTTTCAGCCCCTCATTGGAGTGAGCCAACTTCTCATTCTCTCATTAATTATTAATCAAACAGAGTTGATCGCCACCCTCAGGAACACTCTCTTTTCCAACGACATATAAGAACCTGCCATGATAGTCTTTGGTCCAAGAGAGATGGCCAAACAACTATTCCTTTTATTAATAAAATGCTAGCATTATTAATAAAATGATTAATTACCCAGAAATTATGCCTCTTGAACTTTTTTAAATGTCACTATATGTACTGACTAAAGCCCAAAGAATAAAAAGGAAAGCAACTTGTGAAAAAAGAAATTTTTATTCCTATTTGCAAGGACGAAAATGGTTGGAAAAATTCAATACTACAAGTAGTTCTCCCATGAAATGACATTTTTACATCTCCTGCCAGAGGCAGAAAAGTAGCACCACAGGCTGCAATGTTAACATTGAAAAGGACTGACCTTAACATATTTGCTTATATATATGTAATGATAATGTAATGTAAGTCCAAAAATCATGTAGATATTGGACTTTCTCTTCATTGGTGGCAACTGCATGAGGGGCAGGGTGAAGATGGTGGGAGTAAGAGCTGGAGAGTGGAGTGCTCCTCTCTCTCTCTGTCTTTACCAACTCTATCCAGCCCCTCATCAGGCTAGAGTCATTTATGCCCACCAATGAGAAGAAAGTCCCAAACCAATGGATTCTCGGACACAAGTCATAGTAATAAGTATATTTTACAATTTTTAAGATTATGATCAATCAGGACCATTACTATAGCTAATATTTCTCTTCTTACCGGTTAGAATTTTAATATCACTTGAAATTGGAAAGTCATGATTTCCTTAAGGTCCTGGTAGTGTGCTAGATTAATTTGGTGGATTTTGGAGGGGGATAAAGGAAAGCTAACTAGTCTTAAACACATTTTTGTATTATCCAATAATTCCTATACCTGTCCCATTTCTTAGTAGTCAACTAAATATGTGCCCAGTATTTTTTTAAAAATTATTTAAACCTATTAGTTCTGAAATCTTTTTAGATTCTAAGTAATTCATGTCTGATTGAGTCCACAAACTAAACCAACGTTGACATCACAGCAAACTAGTAGTGCAATTGTAAAGGAAAGGTTTTTAAGAAGATGTGCTGTGTTGATCCTGGATTTTATCACTGTATTTGTCAATTAAAAAAACATTTGCCAGCTTTATCTAGAACTCTAAATGGATCTAAGTGGCCTGCAAAGCCACAAGGACCAAAGAAATTTGGAATTGGAAAGGACATCTAATAAAACCTATGTCTATCCAAGAATCTCCTTTTCCTTTCTGTGATATTCTTTATATATCCAATCTCATCTTAAAGACCATGTTATCTCCCAAATCAGCCTACTACACTTATGAATACTTCAATTTAGCAGAATGTTTCCCTTCCTTCCATCCATCTTTCCTTCCTTCATTTGTTCTTTCCTTCCTTCATTCCTTTCTTCTTTCCTCCTTCCCTCCTTTTTTCCTCCTGCCTTCCCTCCCTCCCTCCTTCCCTTTTTCCTTCCTTTATTTTTTCCACTTTTCCCTTCTTTCTTTCTTTCTTTCTTCTTTCTTTTTCTTTCTTTCTTTCTTTCTTTCTTTCTTTCTTTCTTTCTTTCTTCCTTTCTTTTCTTTTCTTTTCTTTTCTTTTCTTTTCTTTTCTTTTCTTTTCTTTTCTTTTCTTTTCTTTTCTTTTCTTTTCTTTTCTTTTCTTTTCTTACTTTCTCTTCCTGCAGCTTCCATACACTGCTCCTAGTTCTGCCCTTTGGGGAAAAACAGAACAAGGCTAAGCCATCTACCACATGACAATCCTTCAAATATTTGAAAATAGCTTTCCTATTTTTCATAAGTCTTTTCTTCTCAAAACTAAATATCCCAACTCCTTCAACCAATCTTCATATGTCAAGATATCATGCTCCTTTGCAACCATGGTGGCTCTCTGTTTGGTTTCAAGCTTCCTTTCTACCTTCTTTTAAATGTAGTCCCCTTACCTGAACACAGGACTGACTCCTGACATCATCTGCTCACTGTCTAGGATCACTGGTCATTATATATTTTTTCAATGCAAACTCACGTTGCATTCATTTATTACTATTTTGCTGCCATGCTCATGACTATTAAGTTTGTGGTCCACCTCAGATCTTTGTAGCAAAAACTTCTGTATATATATATATATATATGCCTATCTCCAATTTTATAGTAGCAAAACTGATTTGTTAAGGATTTTACATCTATCCTTATTACATTTCATCTTATAAATCTCAAAAATCTTTTTTTGCATCTATACTCTGACTAAAGTTTCTAGCCCTAATTTTTCTTAACTGTTGTTTCCCACACATACACACACCCTCTTTTTATCCTTTGTTATAAGGGATGGCTTTCTGGGAGAGAGAGAAAGATGATATGCACTGGGAAATGTAATATATATTATGTGTATGTATATATATGTAACCAATCAAAGTACATCTTTAAAAAAGAGTTTTCTATCTACTTGTCTATTGCACAGAAGGATCCAAGCAGTCACTCATATAAATCACAGTATGTTGTAATCTAGATCTGGAAGGGACCTTTAGTTTGACCTCATCATTTTACGGATGAGGAATCTGAGTCCTAGAGATTTGAAGAGGCTTCTCCAGGGCCACACAAGTAAGAAATAACAGAAACAGGATTTGAACCCTGGTGCTCTCTCTTTAGCTCCAATTGTTTCTTCAAAATCCAGTCAGTTTCTTACTGTCATTCCCTTTTGCACAAATGTTCTTTGGTAATTTTAGATTTAAAGAAACTGAGAGGACAAAGTGCATAAATAGACCAAATCTGCCAGAACACCTGATTATCTTTTCACCACAGGAAAAAGAGACCTTTATTACTCACTCATGCCCATGCAGTCATGACTTATGTGTTATTTTCTCTCTTATAAAAAAAAAGTTTCATTAATGCTACTTTCAACCACAGTAATTTTCCAATAATGAACCCCTGCCACCCCAATCCCTCCTTTGTATTTCACTTTTACTCATGAAAGAACAGTACTCATCTTTCATGAGTAAAAAAAAAAAAATTCTATGTAAACAGGATTTTTTAAAATTGCCTTTTGCTGTGTAGTATTATCAAGGGTCTAACTCAACAAGAAATTTTGTCCAGGGGCTGAATTTCCTCATAGAAAAGAGAATTTGGATGCTCAAAATGTAAACTACTTAGAATTCAGGCATGCAGTTATTTTTTTCTGTTTATTGGTATTACATACAGGATGGATGGACAGTCTTGGAATAAGAAAGATCTAGCTTCAAGTCATACCACTGATAAGTAAATACTAACTGTGTGACCATGGACTTATCACTTAACCTCTCAGTGCCCTAAAACTATGAGTTATAGCTATATAACTCATACCTCATCAGTGCCTTCAGTACCCTCTTCCCCCTCTGACTGGAGGGCTGGAGGACAGAGCAAAGAGCTCTTCCTGAACTTCTACTTATAGAATGCCCCCAGGCCAGCCATCTTTTCCCCAGCTACACTTCTTTGGATTGGCCTCCATTATGGCCTTAGGAACCTCACCATCAGGAAACTTATCATCCTGTGAGACCGCATCAGCTTTGGTACTCACACACCATCAGCAGTATATTCCTCAGCCTGCCTGTGAGGGAAACGGGCTCTCTCAAGCTCATGGCCAGGGCTTCAACTTGCTCAAGATGTATTTCTTTTTATTTACCCTACTGTGTCTGCATTTTTGTTGGATTGTACTAGCTATGAGAGTAACTGTTGGGTTCAAATAATACAGTGAAGTAATAAAAATTTTGAAAATAGATTTAAAAAAACCTTTTCCAGCTTCCTTTATATGTGTTGTCCTCCCTCATTAGATTGTAAGTTCCTGGAGGGTAGAGGCTAGCTTTTCTATATTTTTATCCCCAGAAATTAACAGAGTGCCTAGTACATAGCAGGAGTTTAGTAAATTTTGATTGACTGACTGATACATTCAGACCTTGATTGGATTAAGAAAGTTTCCATATTTAATATTCCCTAAACAGCAAAAAAAAAATCACAAGTCTAAAACATATCCCTCCTTCCTCAAATATTCCAGTAGGGGTATGGCACTATATATTCTTAACTAATCTGGTTGCTTTTTCAGTCAGATATTATATTTACATATAGGCATTATATGATGAGTATCAACAGCTTGTTGGTACAGTGGATAGAGTGTTGGATTTGGAGACAGGAAAACCTGAGTTCAAATCACGGCTTAGATACTTTCCACCTGCATGAACTAGACAAATCACCTAACCTATCTCAGTTTCAGGGTTTTTTTTCATCTGTAAAATGGGAATAATAATAGTATTTATCTCCTAGTCCATCAACAAGTACTTAGTAAGTATCTGCTTTCTGCCAAGCACTGTACTAAGAGCTACAGATACAAAGAAAGGCCAAAACAAATAGTCCTTGCTCTGAAGGAGCTCACAGTTTAACGAGTTGTTGTGAGGGTAAGATGAAAAAATATACAACAAACCTTAACACTTTACATAAATGGTACTAGTCGTTGTTCAGTAAAACTTGGTATGTCCACCATTGTGTGCAAGGTAATGCTGAAGAAGCTCAATGACACTTTAAAACGCATTACACTTCTTTTGTACATCTTACCTACCTTATCCCATTCTCCAATTGAGCTTCAGCAAAGAGTGGTAGATTGGTCAGCAATATTCTTTGTTCAAGGAGCATCTAAATGGTCCAGTGGATAGAGTGTCAGACCTGAAGTCAAGAAGACATCTTCCTGAGTTCAAATCTGGCCTCAGAAGCTTCCTAGCTGTCTGACCCTGGGCAAGTCACTTAATTCTATTTGCTTCAATTTCCTCATCTATAAAATAAGCTGGAGAAGGAAAAGGCAAATCACTCCAGTATTTCAGTCAAGAAGACCCCAAATGGGATGACAAAGTCAAACACAACTGAAAAATGACTAAACAACAAAAAAATTCTTTGTTCACTAAGTACCTACCATAAAAGAGTGGACAAGAATAGAGACCTTTCTGCACTTTTGTTCTTCCATCTGTAACATATGATGACTAATGCTTAGAAGCACAAATAACCAAAAGGTTGTTAGAATGTCAAATGGAGACAATAACAATATATTTCATAGGGCAATTATAAGAATAAAGTAGGAAAATCTTATATAGTATTTTATGTAAATGTAAGGCATAATTACTTTTATCTATTTTTGATCTTTTAAATTTTCATTTTTAAAAACTATTTCATTAAGCACTTTTGTCATATTCATTTCTGGCATTATGACTTCAGTGAATAAAGCATCAGACAATAGGACCAAAGCCTACCTTCAGCATTATACTAAGGTGTTCAAAATACATTTATTCTTGTTTACTTCCTATTATATAGTCTAATGTCTGATTCCGGCATCCAATAACCATTTATAAAATGCTTATAATGTGCCTAGTACCGTTCTATGTGCCTTGAGACTTACTCCTCAACTTTCATTTGCCAGATTGAAATGGAGATATAGTTTTTTCCAAGACCAGTTTAGTTTGCCTCCACAGTACAGCTTTTTTCAGATTCTCTTACCCTGTCAGTACATATTTCCTTCTTAGATTACTTTGTATTTAGTTACCATTCTGTGTTCATGAAGCAACTTGGTTGTGAAGGTAGAACTGTGGTATGTTGGTCAATGTTTAACAACCGGCTCTCCAAAAATGAAGGACACATATTTAAATTTAATCTACATTATTAACATTTTCTTTATCATTTTCCTTAGCCATTTAGACCAAAACAATAAATCAAGCTCTACTTTGTAGGTTTGCTTATTTCTGAAGTGTAAATATTCTTACTGAAAATCTAATAATCTACTCATTCTAGCCCAGGCTTGAGTCAGCAAGACCTGGCTTTGAATTTTCCCACAGAAGCTTCCCAGTTGTGTGACTCTGGGCAAGTTAATTAACATATTTGGGCTTCAGTTACCTTTTCTTTAAGATAAGGAGGTTGAACTCATTGACCTATATAAGGTCCCTTTCAGAACTCAATCTAAGATACTGATCTGTATTCCCTCATTAGAATGTGAGCATTTATAGAAGCTTTATGACTTGGATTTCTCATTTCTTTTTGGAAGCTGTTGACTGATTGGCTGGTTTATCTCCCTTTTAAGCTTATCAACATTTAACCACACCAGCTTGCCAATTACCAACTCACTTCAGATTTTGAGAAGGCCTTTCAAAATGCATTCTCAGCTCACCCCTTCAATTCAATTCAATAATAAATCATAAAGCATAATATGTGTCAGCACAATGCTAATCACTTTTGACAAATATCTCATTTGATTCTCACAACAATCCTAGGGGTAAATGGCATTATTAACTCCCATTCTACTGTTGAGAGAACTGAGTCAGACAGAGGTTAAATGATTTGTCCAGGGTCACACTGCTAGCAAGTGTCAGAGGCTGGACTGGAATTCAGGTCTTCTTGACTCAGGGCCCAGCACCCTATCCATTATGCCACCAGCTTCTTGACACAAGGGAAGATCAAACAGTCTGTTATTTGGGTTTGGAAGACCACTCCTACAATCATGTTCTACTCTGGTGCCATATTTTGGGAAGGATGTTGATAAGCTGGAAGGCATCTAGAAAAAGGGCTTCCAGATCATTTGTTTATTCAACAAGTATTTATCAAGTGCAGACTATGGGTCAGGCACATGCTATGTAGGGATGATTTGCAGAAAGTAAGAGTATTTAGCCTAGTGACTAGAGGACTTAGAAAGAGAGGACATCATAGCTGTCTAAACATGTTTGAAGAGCTGTCCAGTGGAAGAGGGACTGCTCTTGTTCTGCTTGGCTTCAAAGGGAAGAAAAGGTTTAGAACTGTACAAGTACAGATATAAGCTTGATGTAAGCAAAAACTTACTAAAAATTAGAACCAGCTAGTAATATAATAGGTTTACATCAGGAAGTCATGGACACAACCTCACCTGGAGTGTTCAGGCAGAGACTGAATGACCATTTGCTGGACCTTTTTCAGGAGATTCTCATGTGAGCACAGGAGGACTAGATAAAAGGCCTACAAAGTCTCTTCCGGATTCTAGAGTTCTGTGAGATCACATCTATTTTAGGGCCAGCTGGTGGCACAGTGGATGGAGCAATGGGTCTGGAGTCAGAAAGGCCTGAGTTCAAATTTGGCCTAAGACATTTACTAGCAAGGTAACCCTGGATGAATCATTTAACCCCTTTTTGCCTCAGTTTCCTCATCTGTAAAATGGGGGTAATAATAATTACCTGTGGCTGTTGAGAAGATCCAATGAGATAATAATTGCAAAGTGCTTAGCTCAGTGCCTGGCACTTACTAAGAACTATATAAATGTTAACCATCATCATCAACATCTGAGCAAGTCAAAAAGGTTTCATAGAAGTGGTGAAATTTGAGATGAGCTTGGAGGGATGAGTTAGACTTTGATAGGAGAGATGGGAAGAGTAGGACATTCCAAGCTATTAGAAAGCAGAGGTAAGTGGTGAGAATTCTTCCTCACATACTTAACAGGAGTATATTCTTCAGCAACTCATTTAATTTCTCTGGGCCCCACTTTCCTCATTTATAACATGGGGATGATCATTGCAGCCTAGCTTTCAGAGTTTTTGTGAGGATCACATGAGATAATGTATATAAAGTGCTTGGCATATTTTAAAGATCTATAAAAATGTCAACTATTATTTTCATAGTGAAAAACCAATGCAAAGGGAAACTTAGAACAAAGCATGCAGAGCACTGAATGCCAGGCTTCATTTGGTAGGCATCGATGAGTTACTGAAGACAGTTGTTTAAGAAGATTAATATGGTAAGAATGCAGAATGATTGGAGGGAGAAGAGGTAGGAAGTAGGGAAAGGAGCAAGAAAGACATTAAAATAGTACAGGAAAGAGATAATGAGAGATGAACAAGACTTATAGAAACAAAAATGACCCAGAGAAAATATACTAGACAGACCTTATGGAGAAAAATTGGACAGGGCTTGACTACTGATGGATGTGGGAGATAAGGAAAAGAGTAATATGTGCTTCTAAAGTTTTCAGCTTAGGTTACTGGGAAGTTGACAAAGTTATCAACAAAACTAGAAAATTCAGGAAGAAAAGTTAATTTGAAGATGGATGAAGCTGGTGAGTTTGGTTACAGACATTTTAAGTCTCTAAATTGTGCATGACAGAATACAATGGGATAATCCTATGTTATGGTTCTCTCTGATTAATTTCCTCAATGCTTCTTACATCTGCAAAAGGAGACAGATGTGTTGCAATAAGCTTTTCTCTAATGCAATATGAAGGGAACTCATACCCAAATGGAGTCTAAAGTACATAAAAGAGACAGCAGTGGCTTCAATATAATAGACCATGGATACATGGGAAATCCATCTGACTTATTGTTGAATTGAATTAAAGGAGTGAGCCAGGGACCTATTCTGAAAGCCTTTCTCAAAATCTGAGGTGAGTTAGAAATTGGCAAGCTCGTGTGGTTGAATGTTGATAAGCTTAAAAGGGACATAAACCAGCCAATCAGCCAATAGATTCCAAAGAGAAATGAAAAATCCAAGTCATAAAGCATGTCTCTCTTGGGAGAGAGGTATACAGAAAAGAAGTACAAAGTGGGTGAATTTGAAAGGTCAAAATAATTTATTTCTTTGATTGGCGTGGCTTCTGACAATCTCAAATTTTGCAACTATTATTCATTTCAGGTTTCTACCACGTCTTATGAAACCAGACAGTCAGTTTCACATACGTAGTCTTCTTTCCTCCTACACTATCAGAGCTAGTTAAATGGAAAGTCTTCATGATTTCCCATTGGGTGAAACTTCAAGATTGTAAACAATCAGCAATTATTTTTTCTTAATTACTTGCCACTTCCTCTTCCTCCTTAGGGACCATGGAAATCGATTAGATAATGTTTGTAAAGAACTTTGAAATCTTCAGAAAGACAGCATTATCAAAGTTTTATCTCTTGGGATGAACTAAATTCAGGTTAAAAAATAGATTATATCTCCCTAGATAATGGGCAGATATAAGCATTAAAATAAAAAAGCAAAAGAAAATGTCCTACCTTCTTTTGAAAATAAAGAGAGTAAAAACAAGATGTTTCCATCATTATGACACTGTCACTAATAGAAATCAAGGGGTAGGTAGTTTCTAGAGCACAAATGAAAAATCTCTGACCTCAGGTCTGTCACCTGACAAGACATCTTTTAAAAACCATTTTGAATCTGGCCCTAGATTGCTAATTACATTGCTACTCTCGACCACAATAAAACGTGTTATTCTGTAGGTAAACACGATCAGTATCTTGGTCTTCCCACAGTGCAAATAAGTTATTGGCTAGTTGGTACATTTCCTGGCTAATGACACAGAATTAAATTAAAATATATTATGTGAATGATATTAACAAACTCTATGATTGAATCACTTAAGAGAAATGATAATGTTAATTAAAGCTGTGCACTTCTTGGCTCATCAGAACATGCCCAGGCTAACTTGAAAGGCATGAGAAATCATTTCCTCCCTCTTCCAACTGGATTGTTAGTAAAGTGGCAATGTACAAAGAAAGAATAATCTAGAAAACAAGTACTGCAATAGTTTGCAAATCTTCCACTCTGCCGGTGCATAGTGAAGGTTAAAACTCCAAGTTTAAATCAATATTTTGACATGCTCTTGGTTCTTTATCTCTGATGTAATTTATTCCTTATGAAATCTTTTGTCTTGAGCTTGCCGTTCCCAAGCTTCTCCCTGAAAGAAGGGCCCATCTTCTTAGCACCAGTTTTTCTAGTGATGTGGTGTGGCTAAGAGTCATGCATGGAATTGAAGTTAGAAATCACCCAGCAGCCAATGAAGAGGCTCATGGTGAATATGGGGTGTCTTTTTGCACCTTTCACTACCACCACTGTCACCTGCCCCACTCCATGTACTCTGGGACCCAGTGACGCGGGCCTCCTTGCTGTTCCTCAAACAAAAAACACCCATCTTGTGAAGCTGGGCATTTTCTTTCACTCACTATTTCTTGTTCCTACAATTCTCTCCCTCCTCATTTGTGCATACAGGCTTCCTTTCTGTCTCAGCTAAAATCTCACTTTCTTCAGGAAGCTTTTCCTGATTCCCCTTAATTCTAGTGACTGTCTTCTGTTGATTATTTCCAATTTATTCTGTAGGCAACTTTTTTTTGTTCATAGTTGTTTGCATGTTGTGTCCACTATTAAGCCATGGGCTTCTTGAGAGCAGGGACTGCTTAAGACAGGTAAGCCCTACCCTGATTCTTCATTGAGCTTGGTAGCTTCATTTGGGAGATGATAGTCACGATTGGTTAGCATTATTTTTTTTAAAGTATGACATTAATGAAGCCTAAGGTGAGAGTGGATTCAATATCTAACCAAGGCAATTGGAAAGATCCTGATTCAGCAATAGATCCCAAATCTCCATCAGCATTCTCACCAATATTTCTTTCTCTTGGTCACAAGCAGAACCTAATTAGAATCAGTAAAAGGCCAGCCCAAGGCAACATTATGAAAAAAGTCATTGATGTTTTAGGACTAATCACTTTCTCTGTCAGTTTTTTTCACCCTGACACTAATATTCCATCCTCTTCCCAGGATCTTAGCTACTATTCCATTTCCATAGGCTCTTGCTCTGAGATAGCTAGCAACCAGTATCATCGGCTGTAAGGACTAGGAGGGACCTAACAGGCTCCTTCATCCAACTCCATTATTTTACAGATATAGAAACCAAGACTCAGGGAGGTTGTTATTTGTCAGTCAGTCAACAAGCCTTTATAAAGCATTTGTTATGTAAGGGGCATTGTGCTAAACACTGGGAATACAAAGACAAGCAAAAAAAAAAAACAACAGTCCTTTCCTTCAAGAAATGTAAATTCTAATGGAGGAACACAGCACATAAAAAGAAACTGAAAGGAGTGGGGGTGGGGAGTAGGGGAGACAAGCTTGGGGGCACAATGAAGAGTTCTGTAATTCAGTCTCCTCAGAAAGGAAGAGATGCCCTCCTTTAATGTAGTTTATGGAAAGAGACATCCAATCACAGTAAAAAGCCCCAGGGGAGTAAGATACTTACAAGGCGTGAGTTCCAGAGTTGAAGGGATATTCCAGGATGAAGTGGTTTCTGGGATATGATAAAGTCCAAAGGAGTACCACCTAGTGGGAAATGAAGAGATGGCTGGCCCAGGTGGAGCAAAGGGCCCTTCTGAGGTGTGAGTTCCCTGAACGATGATTTTCCAGAATAAAGAGGTTTCTAGGACATGCTGGAAAAATTCAGAAGACTGAAGCCTGGTGAAAAATAAAGAGTTGGCTGGCTTGAGTGCACTCCTTAAAAGGAGGATCTAGCAAGGACCATCAAATCTGAGAGAAGAATTCGAGATCATTTAAGTACAGAGTTTCAGAGATGGGATTCAATTTCCAGCCTCCTTAATCTAGAACTAGCCTTTCTCTAAACCCTTATATGATGACCAATTAATCAATCAATAAAGGTTACTATGTGCCAGCCACTGTGCTAAGCACTGGGGACACAAAAAGAGGTAAAAGACAGTCCCTCCTTTGAAGGAGTTTAAAATCTGCTGGGAGAGACAACATACGAACAAATATATATATAAAGCAAGCTATACAGAGTATAAATAGGAAATAATTAACATAGGGAAGGTACTAGAATTAAGAGGGTCTGAGAAAGGCTTCCTATAAAACATTGAATTTTAGTTGGGATTTAAAAGAAACTAAGGGAATTAATAGGCAGAGATGAGGAGGAAGAACATTCCAGGTAAGGGAGATAGCAAGAGAAAATGCTCAGAACTGAGATATAATGTCTCATTTGTGGAACAGCCAGGAGGCCAGTATTCCTGAATCAAAGAAAATGTGTCAGGAATAATGTGTAAGAAGACTGGAAAGGGAATCAATAGAGTTTCTTCAGTGGGGTGGGAGTGGGAGGGTAACATGGTTGGACCTGAACTTTAGTGACTGAACGGAGGATGGATTGGAGTGAGGAGAGGCTTAAGACAGGCAGCTCCTCCAGCAGGATATTATAATATTCCAAGTCAGAGGTGATAAAGGCCTGCACTAGAATGGTGGCAGTGTCAGATAAGAGAAGGAGCATATTCGAAAGATGTTGCAGAGATTAAATCAACAGGCATTGACAACAGATGGGATATGTGGCATGAGACAGTAAGGACTCCAGGATGACTCCTAGGTTGTGAGTCTGAGGGACTGGAAGGATGGTGTTGCCCTCTACAGAAATAAAAGAACTAGAAGAGGAAAAGGATTTAGGCAGAAAAATAATGAGTTCTCTTTTGGGTATGTTTAGTTTCAGATGTCTACTGGACACCCAGTTCAAGATATCTGAAAGGCAATTGGAGATTCAATATTGGAGGTCAGTAGGAAGGTTGGTGTAAGAAATGCAGATTTGAGAGTCATGATCATAGAAATGGTCGTTAAATTCCTGGGAGCTGATAAGATCACAAAGTGAAGTAGTGTAAGGGGAGAAGAGAGGAGGGCTCAGGATGGAACCGTAGGCGATACCTATAGTTAGAGGGAATGATCTGGATAAAGATCCAGCAAAGGAAACTGAAAAGAAGCAGTCAGACAGGTAAGAGGAGAACCAGGAGAAAGTGGTGTCCTGAAAACCAAGAGAGAAAAGGTCTCAAGGAAGAGAGAATGATCAACAATGTCAAAGGCTACAGAGAGGTCAAGGAGAATGAGGGCTGAATGAAGACCATAGGATTTATCAACTAAGAGATCACTGGTAACTATGGAGAGAGGTTAACCCCTATAAAGGATTATGAAGAGAGAAAGTGGAAGCATCTATTGTGGATAGCATTTTTGAATGGTTTAGCTATAAAAGGCTGAAGGGATGTCACAACAGTTAGTGGGGATGGAAGGATCAAGTGAAGGTTTTGGTTTTTGTTTGTTTGTTTTTTTCATATAGACAATAAGGAGTGAGCCAGTAGACAGGACAACTGGAGTATTTGCATTGTAATACAAGCCTTCAAGATGGCAGAAGAAAACAACTTTCAGATTCAAGGAAATTAATCTATAATTATGGAATCTTAGTCACCATAAGAAGTAGTAAAAGAGATATTTGGGAGCAGAGAACTCTACCATAGTACCCTTCTGCTGATCCCACAAGTATTTATTCGGCCCTATATACGTGGCTAGATTAGAACAGCCCATCCTTCCTTAGAAATATTGCAAAATATATGTCCTCCTGAAAATGGGTCAGTAGTATGTTATATTTTTATTTTATTGGTCAGGAGCTGTGATTTCATCATTACAGTATAAACAATTTCTATTTATAAGTTGCAGATAGACAACTCATCTGTAAAGAAGAGGTTTAAAGATTTTCCTGGGGACCTGAGCATGTAAGTGAATTGCTCATGGTCCTCAGAAGACATGACTTGAAACCAGATATCCCTGACTTCAAGATCAACTTACATTCCTAGCAGTGGTTTGATGCTGAAGAAAAAAAAAACACTAATTCTACAAGTTATAATAAGATCATCTTGTTTAGGGTGCTTGAAACATTTTACAAAGTAAAATGACTCATTCTTCAAGATTCAGAGCAAAAGCTAGCTCCTCCAAAAAGTTTTCTTCCTTGATTAGAAATCATCTGGTTTTCCACATCCCTGACATAATCACTCAGCACCACTCCTTATCAAATCCTCTTTACCAGTTTAGTTATGCGTGGGTGATACAGGTCCCTTACTAGATTAGAAACTCTAATAACATAGCATCTTATTAAATAGAGAAGTAAAATACCCCAAATCAGGCATTTTGCCAAGTCCCAAAGATACAAATAAAGCAAGATAGTTCTCTCCCCTCAAGGGGATTATATTCAAATAGGGAGACAATACATAAAAGGGGGAGCTAGTGAAAATGAAATGAAGTCAGAAGAGTGAGTTGAGCTGGAAGGGAAGTTAGCATGACTGCAGTTCCTCATGAAATGGAGGTCAGCCTCCACCCTCACCAGTCAGAACAGGCCCCCAGGCAGAATTATCTCAATGGAGGCAAGGCTGTTGGGTAAAAGGTAGAGAAGTCTCAAGAGTGAGTTCAATTGGGAGTGACAGATCTTTGTAACTTTCTCTCAAGGCCCATCAAAAATGATTTAACACTTAGTAGGTCCTGAATAAATGTCTGATAAATTCAAGTTATTAGTTCAGCTGTAAAAATTTTATTTGAAAATAGGTAGAAGGGAAAATAAGGCTAAGCTCATCCACAAAGTTGGTATTACTGTCAAAGAAAGACTGAAATCAGGTCCCCATAGATAGCTGAATCAACATAGAACATCTTTTAAAATCACTTATTTAAACAGTGTAGGTTTTAACAGCTACATCTGTATTGGCTCAAGGCAATGCTTTCATTTATCAAACAAAATTAAAACTTTGTTTGGCCAACATTATGAAACAAGTCAAATTGCATGGTGGCTTGGGAACTGAGCAAACCCTCCTAGAAAAGAAGGAAAGTCTATTAGGAAACTCTATGGCTCTAATTCTTTGGCTCTAATTTCGAATGTTAGCTCTGCTTTTTAGTGACGTGGGAAAAATTATGAAACCTCAGTGAATACAGCATCTGATGAATACTGGCTATCCAGATGCCCACATCCTTCACCCCTCATCATACCTTTCATAGTTTATTACCAAGCATATGAAGTGATGCTGTGAGCTGCTGCCCCAGGAGACAGGGCACTATTTGTAAAGCAGGTATTTGAACTTGAGCTCTGATGAACATAGGGAAACTTGTCCTAAGTCTAGAAATGTAAGCAATGTTAGTCTCATGCCAAATACGTCAAGCTCTGGGCCTCAAGGATAACAAATGGACCTCAGGGAGCAGATTAGTTTCGCAAATTTCCATTTCTTTTTCTTGACATGAAGCTCTGATTCAGTGATTGCTCTAGATGGGCAGACAAAAACCCAGCAGCCTTCTCCAGATGCTAATAGGAACAAAGAAGAGGATCAAAATGTTATGCAGTGGGGCTGAAAATTAAATGCCGTTTTTGCAAACAGACACCAAGGGGTATTGAGTGGAAATAATCATATACCAAGACAATGACATAAGTGGTACAAAGCCACAAAAAGGAAAATAATCTACCCTCTAACTGTTTCTCTCCCTCCCACCCCATTGCCTTGTTTTCCCTCCTTCCCATTTGTTCAATACAGGGCAAGAATAGAAACTGATTTAATGTAACATACATTATTGTTTTCCCTTTCAGAGTTTTGAAGCTAGCAAAGACATGTATATAGTTAAAGGCAACAGGCATGGTGGGATTTTGCCACAAGGAAGCCTGCTTCTTGATTTCCTAATTATTTAAGCACTATGTGACCTCTAGAATATAATTCCAAGAAACTTCTTAGGACTTATCTATTGTGGCATAGAGGGGTCACTATCTTCACCAGTGGAGAGAGTGCCCACACTAGAAATTCTCCCATTCAGATCCTTCAAGTATTTTCAGATGTTTAAGAATACAATGTAAGTTGGAGCAAGGAAGAGGAAAATCATAGAATGTCATCTATTAAAATATTGACTGAATAAGAATAAGAATGACTGAATAAGAATGAAGAACCTAACAACTTCTTAAATAACTCAGGATAACCTTGGATCATTATCATCTCTCTTTAAAAGAGTAAAGACATGTTCTAATCACAGAATCTTAGATTTAGAAGAGAGGTTAGAGGTCAACTAGTCTAGGAGTATCTAAAATGAGGGCACTGAACCCTGAGTGAGCAATAGAATGACCTCAAAGTAGCCATGTCATGAAGCCAAAGAGTAACTAACCGGAGGATGGAAAAATGAGTCACAACCTACACTTCCTACAATAGCCAGTGATTTGGCTTATCATGACCACAACTCATTCCTCTCACTCATTATTATAAACAATTGGCAATCTGCCTCTGGTCCTGGTATTGGTCTCGAAAGCTAAGTAAGCTCTCCACCTCTCCCTTTTTTACATCCAGTGTTTATTGTAGGGGGTGGGGAAGGGGGAAGGATGTGGGAAGGCAATTATAATGTAACCCTGACATGGTCACCCACCTACAAAACCCCCTCCACTCACAATGTGACCGCAATCTCCCAGATCAATTGTGGCAATGGCAGCTGCCTTTCACAGGCAATGGCCAGGGATATTAAAGCCTCCCCCTCCACCCCCACCCCCACCCTATGTTGGATTTTTGTTGGACAAAATGAGTCACACAGGGTGAGCTGGTTTGGATGGGTGAATTAAAAGGTTTTTTCAGGCTTCTTCTCTCTTTATTCATTACATTACCTTTTCCCCCAAACCCATCCCTCTTTCAAATTCCCTATTTTGGTCAAGGTCACCACTATCCTTCTAATCAATCTGTGTCACCCTCAACTCCTCACACCCACTCACCCCATATATCCAATCTGTTGTTAAGTCTTGTTGAATCTACCTTGGCAACATCTCTACATTTCACTCCTTCTTATCCACTGTCATGGCCATCACCCTCATTTAGGCTCCCATTTCTTTTGGAGTAGACTAGTGCGATAGTATCTTAATTGGTATCCTTGCTTCAAGTCTCTCCTCACTAATACCCTTCCTCAAAGTGCTGGCCCAAACATGCAATTTCCCTATTTAATAAACTCTAGGTGCTCCCTATAGACTCTAGGTCACAACATTATTTCATCTTTATCTTATCCTTTTTAGATTTCTATTTTATGTGAATTTTCTGATACAATAGTTATTAATACATATTCATAATCTACTTTAAGAAGGAAATATACACATATGGGACAATGGTCAAAAAAATTTACTGATAGTAGCACACAATCAATAAAGACAAAAGACCACCTATCTAGTCCAACCTCTCACCCAATGCAGGAATTCTCTTTCCAATATCCCTAATAAGGAATTTTCTAACCACCCATTGAATAAGGCCAGTAATAGGGGGGAGATAAAGCAGCCCACCCCTCTTCATTTGAATCAGTCCAGCCGATTAATAGAATCTTCTTCTTTATACAAGTGTGACATCTATGTCTTCATAGCTTCCCACCATTGCTATTCTCTCTTCTTTCCAATAAGTCTTTTGAATATTTGAAGTTGGCTTTAAGTAGTCCTTAAGTCTTCTTTCTTCCAAGTTAAACATCTCCAATTCTTTCAACAGCACTTTCACGTCACCATCCCAATCAAGTCTTTTCAAAGGGGGCAGATAGGTGGCATAGTGGATATAGTATAGGACTTGGAATCAGGAACATCTGCCTTTGAATCCTGTCTCAGACACTTAACTATGAGACAAGGGTAGTCCTCTAAGCCTCAGTTTCCTTATTTGTAAATGTGGATAACAATAGTACCTACTTTACAAGTTTGTTATGAGCATCAAATGAGTTCACACATGTAATGCATTTGGCAAGCCTTAAGCTATTATATAAACACTGTTATTTTCATTTGAAAGCACTTTAATTCAACATTTCCTCTTAAAATTATATCTAAGATATCCACAAGTATATATAGACATGTATCTATATAAGTCAATATCAGTACATATGCATATAAAATATATACATATACGCACTTACTCATATGCATATATATGCAAACATACACATGCACACACATGCTTGTGCATATATACACATATACACATACATACACATAATAGATATGCTTGCAAATGTTTAACGATTGTTAACATTTAACAAAATGTACACTGAACATGCTTTTGAGTTTAATCTGCATTATGAACATTTTCCCATCATTTTCTTAAATATAGATAATCAACAAAATAATAAATCAGTACAGCAGAGAACAAGTAAAAACTTACAAGGAAGCAAAAAAAAGATGGACAGTTCTCAACTCAACTATTTATTATATAGGCTTTCTTGAAATGGAAATTTATTGCTATATATTTTGAATCTTCTCCTACATTCTGCTGGGCACATGATGTGCCTTTTTTCTTATTTTATATTTAAGTTTATAATATGCTTCCTTTTTCCTTTCTTATTATGTATTTAAGTCTAAAATTAAAAAAAATTAAGCCTCGATTTTTAGCATTTATTGACTTCTGAGGTATAAATGCTCACACTGAAAATTTAACAATCAAATCTCCTGAGCTGGTTTGAATTGGCTCCAGTTCACCCCTGCATATGCTGAAATGTATATTGCCCCCACACTGCTTTAGAAGTTGTTGGTTTTTTAACTGCATTCAGTATAATTTTTTTTTCTAAGTTCAGTCAAAGATGCTGAATCTACCTACATTCACCGATCAAGTTAAATGGCCCCTTATATGCCATTACTAAAGCCAGAGTAGGCCCATTTTAAAACACCAAGATTATTTCTCATTCTTCTGGGCAAACTGTCTGCAGCTTTCACAGTTCTTTAATTTTTAATTTATCTGTTGGGCCTGCCAACAAACAAACCAGCATATGGCACTGATTATCACAGTCGTTATATATTGAGGAATCTGGACAGCTATGCATAAAGAACTGGACTAGGATTATAAATGCCTCAAATACAAGCCAATTAACAGATAAGAATATGGAATGGGTTGCAACTTTGTAAACACACCAGGTAGATTAAACCCAGTAGTCAAAAGAGTTTATGTTGGAAAAAAAATACATTCTTGGTCTGGTCATTATACTTTCTAATCCCTTAATTCTGTTCTAAGATTTCCCAGAGAATATTATGTTATCATAATCATGTCATATATTGTAATCATGTAGTATAACACCTACTATGTGCCTGGAACTGTGCTAAGTACTTTACAATTTTATCTCATTTCATCCTCACAACAACCCTACAAGGGAAGTTTTATTATAACTCCCATTTTATAACTCAAGAAACTAAGGCAAATAAATAAGGGTTCAATGATTTGCCCAGTAACTCTTTGAGGCAGGATTTAAATTCAGGTCTTCCTGACTCTAGGCCAAGTTCTCTATTCATTGTACTACCTGGCTGCCTAACCCATTATGATCATCAAATTCACTGAAACCTCCATGCATTGACATCAAGACAGAGTCAAAGAATAAAATGTTCATTTTCTCATGGGATTAATATAGGTTCATGTTACAGTTTTCTAATTGCTTAAACTACGTTAGATGGATTGTCGGAGATTTACCCTTGTCGAAATGCTTAGCATTTTAGTACTTAGCATTTTTTGATAAGGAGAAAAAAAGTTAATTGAGGAAGGCAAGAAGTCAAAAAGCTGGTTTTTGTTTCATAGATGTGGTCTTAAATGCACACTATGAAAATCTGTATTTATCTCTAAAATTAGTTCTATTTGATAGAATCCTGAATGTACAATAGAAGTAAGTTCCAAGGAATTAAGACCCAAACAATTATTTTCTAAGAGTATAATCTGTTGAGTTGGCATTTGAGCTCAAGAAACAATTTCATACAAGCTGAAAGCAGCTTTCATACAATTTCATGCTTGGTGAAAAATCCATTTGGAAACCAAACAGTGACGTTTGGTACCAACCATGCATTTATATGCACATCCTTCCCATCTCCCATCTTTCATCAACTGCTGCCTAACATATTTCTGGGTTGGACAAGAAGCCAGCTACTTCAGAAACCACCAGCTCATGTGAGTTGTTGTCATTATTCTGTCTCCAGTAAATCAGCATTCGGGTTTGGAGACCTGAAACACATCCTTGGAAAACACCTGTTTGAAAACCAAAGAGAGTGATTCACAAAGCAAAATGGTAAAAACCTCATTTCAGGAACTTGGTTTCCACAAGCACAGTGCTTTGGCTATTCAGGTGTATGGCCAAGAGAAATCATACTGAGTGACATGAATATATCTCAACTTTTACCTGCAGAATAATGGCATTTATAGCAAAAAAAAAAATTGGTTAGATAGCAAAGGAATTTAGTTTCCCTTGAAGCTAGATTAGGAAGAGAACCAGAATGTTTTGCATTTAATTCTTGATTTTATGGTTAATAAAATTAAAATTTCTGGCATGTTCATTATATTTCTAATGAAAATTATTTCTAAGTAGCATATCTACAACTACTGTCTACTAGATTATGCTTTGAATCAAAAGGATTTAGTGAGTTCTCACTGCTCTGGGTGCTATGGAGCCTATTATGACTAGGTGACTAGAACATGGGGTTAATGAGATTCCTCCCATATTCTAGATTTTATCACCATGGAGGCCAGTTAACTTCTAGTATTAAAATTGCCATCCTAATTCCTGAAAGACAATCTAATCAACATATGCTGCTAGAAAAAAGGTTACTGAATAAGAGTGTATAGATAAAAGAATCTCCACTGTTAGAGAAAGAATTTAAACCTTTTAAACTACTGATGGAGGGTATATATAAGAAGGCATTTATTTTTATTGTACCAAAGGAAAGAGAAAAAAATGTCTTGCTTTTTGCTATAATAATTGCATGGATCTGTTATCTCATAAATGTATCCTCTCCTTCAAATTATGCAGATTACAACCAAGACATACATGCCCATTCTCTAAGAATCTTGTTCATGTTCCCCAACAAAAGCTCAATTGGGAATTCACTCAATATCTTGGGAGACCTAACCTAGAGCTTCAAATCTGATAAGGAAGACTGAGTAATTACCTATGAAACTACAGAAGATTTTTTAAAAAATGTTAATGCTAGTAATAATGATAATTGTTTACATTTACATAATTCCCTGAGTTTTGCAAAGCACTTTACAAGCATTCTTTCTTTTTTTCTTTTCCTTTTTTTATTTACTAAAACTTAAACACACAATAAAGAAAAGAAAAATAAGCATGTTATAAACTTAAACATTGAAACTTAAACATATAATAAGAAATTTTTAAAAAGCATGTCATCTGCACAGCAGACCTTAAGAGAAGATTTAAAATATATAGCAATGAATTTCCATTTCAAGAAAGCCTATGTAATAAATATTACTCATTGTGTTGAAAACTGCCCGTCTTTTCTTTGCTTCCTTGTAAGTTTTCTTTTGTTCTCTGCTATATACTTTTTACTTTGTTCTTTTTTCCCCCTTCCTCCCTTACCCCACCCCTGCCCCACATTCTCTCATTTATGAGAGTCTCACAACAACCCGATAAGGTTGGTGGTATTATTATCTCCATCTTGCTAACGAGCAGACTGAACTTCAGAGAGGTTAAGCTCAGCCAGTCACAGAGATCATCTATGACAGAGACTTCAAACTTACACATTGCATGAGACTCACGACACTCTTGAGTGTGGCTGAATCAGGTTAAAACATAAATGGGAAATATTAAACAAAATAAATAAAATTACAATAAAACATAGATAATGGTAACATATGGCTTTCTAAGTCAATATGTGACCAATAGGGATTCTTATGTATGGCTTACTAATTCCTGTTTCCATTTGATTTTGACAGTACTGATCTATAGGACCAGGTACAATTATATTGAGAGCTTTTGTAATCCTATGGTTCTGTGGAAAAGATTGAGAAAAACACAGTTAAGATGGAATTCAAGAAGCTCCATGGTTGTTGTTGTTGTTCAGTTGTTTCAGTCACAACTCTGCACGACCCTATTTGCAGTTTTCTTGCAAAGATACTAGAGTAATTTGCCATTTCCTTCTCCAGCTCATTTTACAGATGAGAAAACTGAGGCAAACAAGATTAAGTGACTTACGCAGGGTCACACAGCTTGGCAGTGTCTGAGGCCAGATTTGAACTCAGAAAGATGAATCTTCCTGACTCCAGGCCCAGTATTCTATCCACTGAGCCACCTAGCTGTCCAACTCCATGGCAAATTGGTCATTTTGACTGGAACAGACCTAGATTTATCACAGTATTATGTGTCACAGGATTTACAATTAGAAATGGAAGAAAAGCTTGCTGAGCTGCTCTGAAATCTGAGATTAGGAAGTTTAAATTCAATTTGGGAGGCAAATGGGAGCCCTCATATACTTCAAAGGAAATGTCATCCCATCTATTTTGAAAGCTATAATGATGATACTATTATATGAAGTGATTGAATTATTGATCATTGGATTTGCCCTGTAATTTCTCTTTAATGAAAGAAAGACCTTTTAATTATAGTATTTAAATAGATATACTATATTCATATTTAATTCATTATTTTGTTATATTTCTTCATTAGACAATGCTTGAGGAAGATAATTCTTGCTGCTGTGGTCTGAGGGGAGACTGGAACACTCAAATGATTTTTCACATTACCAAAGAGCTCGATATAGTTTCCTATCCACATGGATTAACAGAGCTGTTGCTACTTTGTTCTGATGCTTGAAACTTTTCCTTCTGTTGTCAATTCTCTTGCTAACGTATTTAGAGATTCCATTTTATTATTATTATTATTATTATTATTATTATTATTATTATTATTATTATTACTATTGAGGAGATTAAGTTCACATTATAGTGAGATTACCTTCTGGCTCATATACTTATCTCTGAGAGAAGTTCAAAATAAACCCTATTTTTCTCTTTTTTCTTCACGTGATGTTGTGGTTAGTGGCAGTTTCCACAGTGCTCTGGAAAAATATGAATCACTCAGCAGCTTTCAGAAACATTTTTTTTCAGTTAATAAAAAGATTAACTTGTGGTGTTTTATATACATTTTCTCATTTAGTTTTTTTTTAACTTTCAGAGGCTAATTGGAACTCAGTAACTGTAGTAAAACTTGACATATCCAGAGGGATAGGGGTCTAGCCCAATCCTGCAAGGATGAATTGGAACCAGCCCTTTCCCTGGAACCAACTCAGTGTTATAGTGAGTATAAAATAAAATGTATAGATAAATCACTTTGCAAACTATGTACTTTGTTAATATGAGCACTTATTGCTACTACCATCATTATATAGTAGTGAGGCTATAGAAGACAAAAGTAGTTAGAAAAAACAAGAAAAGAGATTATAGAGGATGCAAATACTTCCTTGGATTGGTAAAAACAAGAGGAAAGGACTATAATGATGTGTGTATTATCTCCCTGTGAGTGATGAAAGGAAATGGTAAAGAAATGAGAAAACTGTTAGCCACTATTAGAAAGTGTAGTGGATCCAGGATGGCTCAGTTCTTGTCCATGTTTGGTTCTAAGGCAAATGTACTATTCAGCTCCACAGTTGGGACTGATGCTTTATTGCCAAAAAATAATCTTATCCATGTTCTCTCTTCCCACTACCAAACCCCAAATTGATTATAAACTTCCTGACGGCAGAGATTGTCTTAGTCACCTTCATAAGCCCCTTAACACCTTGAACAGTGCCTTGTACATAGTAGAAATTCCATAAATATTTGCTGAATTGAACTGGAAATAGTAGGGAGGTTTCTATTACACAGAGACCTAGATATGCTTTTTCATGTGACTTGATAAATGACTTTCTACTTTTCAAATTCCAATGTTACCTTATTTTTTTTGAAAGCTAACATGATGACATTATTACATTAAGTGATTAAGTTATTGATCATTGAATTTGCTCTAGAATATCTTCTTAATGAAAGGAAGAACTTTTAATTAAAGAATTTTCAATTGATACACTCGCAATCCATTTTAATTCATCACTATGAGCCACTTCTCTAACACAATTTATTCTTTGCTGAATTTGTAATATGTATCATATTAAATTACTCTGGGTATAATTTAGTATTAGTCAATCTAATGTTAAATGATGCTTGCTAATAGCTGAAATTACAGTTTGGATCATATGTATACAGAAGGGTAGGCTGTCATCTCACATCCTGGCTATGAACAAACAGATCACATACTGAAGAGAATCATGTTTGCATATCAAAACAAAATAATCACTCTAAAAAGGATTTTGCTTTAACTTGATGATGATTGACCTTTTACTGAAAACCTGACTTTCCATAATGTTGCCCAACATGGCATATTTTTAGCAGGTATAATCATTCAGAATGTTTTCTGTGAAATGTTTTGATGTAGGCATCATTTTTTTTTAAATTTCTGGAACAGTATAAGCGCTTATCAACCATTTTTTTAATAGGAAAAACAGTCTGGAAACACGAAGGTCTATATTAATTGAATTGCTTGAGTCTTAGTACATCAGCATGGTCCTGGTGGTTCCTATGCTGGGCCAAAATAATCTACTTTATCTTTTGGAATCATTTAAGATTTAATAGCTGTATTAGGAATAGATACACATATAAGGAAAAAATATCCCAAAGTTTGTTATAACTGGCATTTTAAAAAGTTTGTTTTGCTGTTTATGTGACTCTAATAATCACTTCCTATATTTGCCTATTGTAGCAAAATTTAACAGCTGAAATGAAACAAATGCATAAGTATTTTAAAAAGTGGTTTTTTTTAAATTGAGAAAATGACTTTTACCTCTAATGAATCCAAATGAATAATGACGATTTTTCTGGAACATTTAAAAGACTAAGTAACCACATAGAAAAAGCTGAAACTGGCAAAGTAGAGAGTGTCTAATATGATTTATCACATATTTCCCAAAACACAGGAGACTTGGGATGAGGAGAGTTAACAAACTTTTCAAGCCTATAAAGTGAGTAACCTGCATAGATAGAACAGAAATCACACAAAAATGGTTTGTTAAGATTATTCAAGTCAGTGATCTTATTAACTAAAAATGACAACTTTGAATAAAAAAATTAATAAAATAATTTTGACAGAACTCAAATGAAATCATAAAATCCTGGGAAATTAAATCAAATCAAGCAATATTAAACTTAACCTGAGATTTAAGGAAATATTTTCCAGTGGATAGTGAAAAGTAGGCAATAGGGAGTCAAGATGGAATTGCTATTAAATTGTTTTTCTTTTCCCTCAGTAACTGAGGTAAAACTTGGGATAAGAAGACAATGAGATAAGAAGAACCAATATTTTGTTTTGGTTTATTTGTTGATTTATATATTTACTTACATATTGAGACTATATTAACTAGGCTAGAAATACAGAAACTACTCAAGGTTCAATCCAATTATTGGTTGGCATAGCATCTTTGACATGCTCTGTTTCCAATCTGGACTGATTCCTCCCTTCTTAGGCAGGGGGATTGCTCCATGGTCCCATGATCTCACCATACTGGTAGCTGACAATGTGAATAGCCAGTCGTCTTGGCTCTGCTGTGCCCCAGAATTTCCATGCTCAAGGGACCCACCAGCCTCAGCCTCTCTGGTAGCAGAGATTACATGCATTTGCCACCGCACCCAGCTAAGAACCATTATTTTGTACATGAAAGATGCCTGATCAAAGTCTTAAGACAAAAAGGAAAATAGATTAAATGTTTTGAAAGGCTTTACACAATTAAATTGTAGGCCTTTGGGGTCATTAAACAAGGGGCGTTGAAGTAAGGTTGGGAAAAATACAACAAAATCTCTTCTGGTGGTTGTAGCATTGGTTAGAGCCAGTCATTGTGGGAGAGTAGATACAGTGCTGGGTCTCTTGTCAGGGGAAGACTTGGGTTCAAATTATGCCTCTGAGACTTATGGTGTGACCATGGACACAAGGGCCTTGTGCATAATGTCCCTTCCAATTTGCAGGCCAAGAGAAGTTTCTGTAAACATTAGATAATCCTCTTAGTCTCAAGTAGATATCTAAGACTATAATTTATAGATTAATTGGGATCTAACTCTGTACCCCATCCATACAGTATAATTTATTGTAGGATTTGATGCCCATTCCTTTTAGATATTTTCTGCTATCTGGGCTCATTTCATCAACTGTGGCTTCTTCCCAAGATTCTGCTAAGTCAAATCAAAAAGCATGTATTAAATAACTACAATAAGCAAAGCTTTGTGCTGAACACTAGGGACGTAAAAAAAAGGCAAAGAAGAAGAACAACAGGAACAACAACAGGAACAAGAACAAGAAAAGAAAAAAGGAAGGAAGGAAAAAGGAAGGAAGGAAGGAAGGAAAGAAGGAAGGAAGGAAGGAAGGAAGGAAGGAAGGAAGGAAGGAAGGAAGGAAGGAAGGAAGGAAGGAAGGAAGGAAGGCAAAAAGAAGGAAGGAGAAAGAAAGGAAAGAAGAGGAGAAGGAAGAAAAGGAAAGAAGAAAAGTCTCAGCCCACAAATAGTTCATAGTCTAATTCAGAGACAACTTGGAAGCAATTATGTAAAATAAGATATATAAAGGATAATAAATTGGAGATAGCCACACAGGAAAGGAAAATTGGGAAAGCCTTCTTGTTGAAGGTAGGATTTTAGTTGGAACCTGAAGGAATATAGGAGAAAGAGATAAGGAAGGTCACAGAGGAAAACCTATGAAAATATGTCCGAAAAGCTGGAGGATCAGATAAAGTTTGTTAAAACAGATCAGACATTTTGAGAACACAGTTTCAAAGTGTAACTTTCACCACTGCAAATGAATAGCATGCTACTGTTTATTCATATTAATATAGCCTGTGAAAACAATAGTATATTAGGATTTTACTCAGAGTATTTTTTAGATATCTAAGATCCTAAAGCTTAAGCCCAAGAAAATCGTTGTTCTAACCGTACACCACACAGTACAGCTAATGTAATGGAAGGACACATACGCTAACCTCTGTTCTTTGCTGCTCATCATTTTTGCTACATGAGCATCTCAGCTACTAATCACGATATGCAACTGAAGGAAGGAGACTTGACTTGTACATCATAGATTAGCTACCATAGGAAGCTGTCAGGTAGAAATGCCATCTGTTAATATGACTATTAACTAAATGAATTTTATTTGTAAAGGACATGGCCCTCCTTATTCTCTGAGGTAGTTGTACAGCTGCCAAATTTGTCTTAAGAAACAAACTTGACATGGGTTAGACCAGAAGGGAATAAAAAATGGAACCGAACAGCCTTGTTTTCACCCTTGCTCTTCCAAGGAAAACTACCCTTTCAAATGAACAAAATAGGTATAGGAGAAATCATGACTTGTTGCTCAATGATTCTTGGGGATGGTGTTCTAAATTCAGTAGGCCTATCTCTGCAGAAACAATGAAGGAACCCTTTGGCGATTTCAATCAAATCCACTGCAGCAATTCTAAGGCAGCCCCACTGAGTCCATGGTCCCAGTCACAGATATTGAATTTGAGTCTGAAGGGAACTCAAAAGTATTTTTTCATTTCTTATCCCCCACACCCTCCCTCCCTTCCCCATGAAAAGGGGAATAGGCAACTTGCAGCTACTATAAAGCAAATGGTTTGCAGCCAGAAGACATAAATGTGTGATATAAATCATTCCCTTTTGATAATGATTAAATATCTCATTTTAAAGTGCATTTTTCACTAAAGATTTTAGAATATTAATCAATAGTTTTCACTTACTAAAATTTTGAGTCAATAAAGAATTTTTAGAATTTCACATCATCGAAAAAGTAAATTAAAGTTACATGAAATAATGGAAGATGAGATAAAAATAAAATCTATAGCATGGGGGAATAGGAGAAAGGAATAAATATTCATATAGCTCCTAATATGTGCCAGACATTATGTAATTGTTTACCTATATTATCTCATTTGATCCTTACAATAGCCCTGGAGGTAGATACTGTTATATTATACTAAGCTGATTATATTATTTATTATATATTATATTATATACTTTATTATTATATATTATATACAGCTGAGGAAACTGAGGCAAACAGAGAAAAAAATGGTAGCCAAAGGCAGCACCCATTTAGAATCTAAGTTCATCTGCAAAACATCTTATATGTAGGATGACAAAAATATATAAACATCTGCTCATTGAGGATTTTTTTTAAAAAAGCCTACAGAGTGTAGTATAACACCCAGCTAATCCAGAGTATTTGTAGAAAAAAAATAGAAAGGCAATAATTAGACATTTAATGAAATATTTCTGCTAGCATTTTTACAGTAATTTATTCTCCCCAGATATGACAGCAGAACAGCCACTCTTGGAATGTATTACCTCTGTACCCAATACACTATATGATGAAACGTTTATACTATTTAAGAAAATATCTTTTGGATGAATGGCTAGACGTGTTCAAATAAATACTGAAGAAATATGTACTGGAAGTGACAAAAATTCAGAGGCACTCCAACATAGTTTTCAAGATATTTCAAGGAAAGGGAAATTCCAAAAGAATGGAAAATACAATAAAGGGTTCTTTTAACAAACAACAGCAAACTTTAGCATGACTGAGAAGACACCAGCAGCTACTAAGTCATGTGTCTTTCTTCTCATATTTATAAAATCCATATATTCCTTGTGAGTAGGTATTGTTTCATTCTTTGTACTTGTATCTTCACTGCTTTGCATAGTGCCTGACAACTCATAGGCATTTTAATAGATGCTTGCTGATTAGTTAATGAGAAAGATTTATGTATGAATTGAGGCTCTCTTAGATGGAAGCACAGGAAAGGAGCTGGCAAGCTTTCATAATTGATCCTGCATAGCAGGCCATATTCCACAATCACAAAATTTACCAAAACAGCCATATCTGTTGTTTGTTGGTGTGTTTAAGAGCATTTAACTCAGTTGAATAGAATACAGCCTCAACAACTCTCCTTGAACAATCTGCCTCCTACTTGTGTATTAAAATCATACATGGTTTTTTAACAGATAAAACCACAAGCATAATTCTGTGCTGTCATTCTCTGAGTATTCACATCAATAAAGACATGAGAAAGGAAGCTATATGTTCACCTAGGTACCCACCAGTGGCTGCAAAGAATCCAAATGAAAGAAGAATTCCTATTAACAGCCAGACTGTCAAAAATGTAGTAGCATATGACTTTATGCTATTTTTTGGTTGATTATTGTTTTTTGTGCTCAAAGAGGACCAAAATGACATCACCACATCACGGTCAGGGGACAGTGTGGCTGATCAGATGAACAGGAGCTCAGAAGGCTCTACCACAGGTCAGGCACAAATAGAATGCTATTTGTGTCAAGAAACAGAGCACTGCAAAGTCTGTTTGATGAAGCCCATGGGGTCATTCAAAAGAAATCAATCTAACCAGTCTCACTGGAAAAACATAATGGATGAGTAATATGGATTTGGGAAATTGTACAGCAATTTTAATCATCCCCAATTCCTTACTGCTGTGATATAGTTCAATCATTTAAAATCACTATGTGCCCTAGAACACTGCAATCTCCTAAAAGAGACCTAAATCATTCATGGGAGTTCAGCCTAACTTCTCACACAAGAAAAATCAAATATATGAAGAATACTTATTGTCTAGATAGACATGAAGCAGATTTGCTCCATCAGTGCCTGTATGCTAGAACAATGAACTGAGCCCATAACTGAACAGGAGAAAGAAAGCAGGCTATATCTGCATTACTCTCAAATGATTCCAAGCTTTCCTACAAAACACAATATGATTTTTAATGATTTAAATTTTATTTCCCCCCAATTACATGTAAAAACAATTTTTAATATTCACTTTTAAAAATCGAGTTCCAAATTCTGCCTCCCCTCCCCCTTAATTGAGGGGGCAAGCTATTTTATATAGGTTATATGGGTGCAATCATGCAAAACATATTTTTGTGTTAGTCATGTTGTAAAAGAAAACACAGATGGAAGGAAGGAAGGAAGGAAGGAAAGAAGGAAGGAAGGAAGGAAGGAAGGAAGGAAGGAAGGAAGGAAGGAAGGAAGGAAGGAAGGAAGGAAGGAAGGAAGGAAGGAAAAGGACAATACCATATTTTTGACACCAGTATTCTCTTGGCCATAAATCATAAAATGCCACAGAAAAGCAAAATGGAAATGAATCTACCTGGTTCTCCCATTCACATTTTGGGTACAATTTTAGCTAAGTTGTTCAGTCTCTCTAAGTCTCACTTTCCTCATCAATAGATATAGATGGGATTACAGTCTCTCAAAGATGTCTTTAAGCTATGTCTAAGTACATGCATAGAAAAACACAAACATATGCTTCATTTAGGGGCAGCTAAGTGGTGCAGTGGATAGAACACTGGCCCTGGAGTCAGTTGGACCTGAGTTCAAATTCTCAGAAACTTACTAGTTGTGTGACCCAGGGCAAGTCACTTAACCCTGACTCCCTCCAAAATATTTTACACACACATATGTATGTACTTATGTATATACACATATATGTATGTATACATATACTTCATTTATATATGCTGCCTTTGCCTTATGTGATTATGTCTTATGTCTCCAGGACATTATAAGCTCAACATGGGTAGGTAAGTACAATCTTATACTTCTTTTGAAGCCTAACCATCTATCACACGGAATTGTCCCAGTCTATTGCTAAGCTTCTTCCTGGTGCAAAAATCTTCCTTTGTGATGCCAACACTCTTCTTGTCTTGGTATAGCAAAAGAAGAAAGAAAACAAGTATTTATTAAGCACCTACTCTGTACCATGTACTAAGTACTTTACAAATATCTCATTTGATCTTCACAATTCTGGGCAGGAGGAGCTATTACTATCCCCATTGTACAATTGAGGAAACTGAGGCAGACCAAGGATAAGTAACTAGCTTCGGGTCACTAGTTCCTGTCTGAGGAAAGATTTGAACTCAGGTCTTCCTGAATCCAGGCCCAGCACTCTATCCAGTGTGCCACCTTGTTGCATAGAGCCATAGATCATGAAACAAACAAACACAATCCCAAGAGTACCATAATTACAGGTGACCAAAAGGGCATAGAAAGAAGCATGTTGGGTGTGTACCGTTAATGACTCATGCATGAGAAATGATGCGAAATGTATCTTTGTGGACATTTGTACATGTAAATAGCAAAAGCCTAGTTTCAGCTAGAGTAAAGCACAGCAGGAAGCCAGCTTGAGTGCTGCATTAATATCATGAAATATTAAAAGAACTTGAGAAAATCCTTCAACTCCTTGGAAAGATACCCTATGGAGGATTTTTGGAAAGACATGGCCAAGAATCACACAGGAAGAGAAAGTATGCTTGGCTAGCAACAATTTTTAGCTGTGGAGGCAGTGCCAGCATCAATACGATATCAGATTTCTCAAAGCTTAGATGTCTAAGTGCCTTATGTAGTGCTGGGCTCAAAGTGCTTCGTACAAATTGATTGATGCATGGATGGGTTGACTGGTTGACGTAAATCAGAAGCCTAGGAAACAGATGGGGGAATTAGTGGGCAAATGGAATACAACACAGGCTAAACTGTATAATCCAAAATAAAAGCAGTTTGAAGTCTAATAGTCCGGGTTAGAGTATCTTTGCTACAATTGTATTGGTTTGAACATTTGTAATTGATTTACTAAAAGCCATCATTCTATATCCAGTAACTGGATGGATATTATTTAATTGCTAGAGTCAGATTGCTTGTATATTTGCATATTACAAATAAAAAGGAAAACATTCATTCCATTGCGCCCATCATCTTTGATCTCCTAGCTAAGCTAATGCGGCCATGGAGTGGAGCTCCTCAATCATGTCACAATATCCTAAAGTGATGGTTTGTGACATTTATGCCTTTCTTTCTAGACAGGGAAAGAAAACACTGTAGTCTCATATGTCAAACATCCTAAACAAGGAAAAGGCATAAAACTCTCTCAGAAGAATGATGTTATCCATTTTAAAACATAATTCTAACTTTAAAATTCTATCAGGGGCACACAAAGAATAAGATTACAAAAGCCTAGCCTCTTCACTTAAACAATTTTCCATTCAAGTTATGAAAACAAAATTGTAGCTTTTGCACAAGTTTGATGGCATTGTTCCTTCTTGCGGAGCTCTGCAAAGTTTTGTTGTGCTACTTTCCATAATCAATCAGGTTCGGGGAAAATGAACTTTTGTGGTTTTTCTATCTAATAAAGGCTGACATGCTAATAACAAAGAACTCTTCCTACCAAATTTAAGTGCTTACATCTATGGCACCTGGAGATTTTTACACATGGGGATGTGACTAAGAGAAATAGAGAACTACAAGGAAAAACCTAAAACTGGAGTTTTGATAGTAGCTAAAAATAACCACCAGAATGAAAGGCTGCAGAAAAAAGATCAGAGATGACAGACCTAGAGCTGAAAAAGACTTTAGAGGTCATACAATCCAACTGGTTGATTTTATAAATGAGGGAACTGAGAGTCAGAGAGATTAAGTAGTTTGACCAAGGTGATGGATTCATCCTTCTTTCTCAAAGAGGACCAATGACATGACAAAAGTTATGCAGGTAATAAATGGCAGAACCAGTATTTGAACCCAAGACTTCTGACATGAAATACAGAGCTCCATTTACTGTTCGCAGCATTGCAGATTTAGAGCTGGAAGTGATCTTAGGGAATGAATCCCTCCCTCTCATTTTATAAATGGTGAAATTGAAGGGCAGAGACTTCCAGCAACTTGCTCATGTTAGAAAAGTGACAACACAGGAAGCACTGGAGTTTTTGGACTCTAACCTCTAACAGGTTAGCTCTGGGCAGTCAAAAGGATAGGAAGACAGCTTCAGAGGGGTTAAATAAGTTCACTCTATTCTAGCCTAGTCTTCTCAAAAGGGTTGCTGATAATGGAGCATCAACTCCTACAGCATTCCCTAATCACCCCTCCCACAGGGGCGGGTGAGAAGAAGGGGCAACCACCCCTGCATCTCGATAGGGTCAGTAGAGACAGGCATAGCATTCCTTTAAATCCCAGGCTTGTGCAGTCCTTTAAATCCCCTCAAGCTTCAATGGTGGCTGGTTGAGGCAGGTTCATGCATTTCCTTATGCATTACCCAAATCCCAAAATGGGTTCCCAATTCACTGACCAGTGCTCTCTTGATTTACAGAGAAGCATGCAAAGAAGGCAATTTGCCAACATCAAGCTCACAGGTTAACTTTTGCAATATTGTCATGACCTACCACAGCACAGGTATACATTATGTCATGTCTATATCACTACGGCGACTATGCAGTAGAAGAGTTCAACAATAATTTGTGGGAAATATCTAGGATCCTGAAACTATTATCTAAAAAAGAATAACAAAATCCTCCTTACTTTTTCCTAGCTAGCAATTTTCTTAGGCAAGATTTGAACCCAGGTCTCTCTGAGACCAAGTCTAGTGGTCTGTCTACTTACACCATTGCTAGACCATGAAAGGAAACTTTTATGAAATATGGAGCAACTTCTACCTTTTTTCCAGTTTTCTGCAGTGGGTGAAGGGACAAATAGGAATATATGTATTTAGCCACTCCTGGAAGCTTTGTGGCCATCACAAGAATCCATCTGACCTCTTTTAATCATGCCAGCCACCATGAGCAAGCAACACCTAGCTACAACCCCTGTTTAAAATTCCTTTTTTAAGAACAAGATTGAAGAATTTCATGTTTTCACCCTAGGATGTACAATAATAATAGCTTTTTATAGCACCCTAATGTTCACAAAATATTTTGCAAATATATCTTCACAACAACTTTGAGAGGTAGATGCTATTATCATCCCCCTTTTGCTGATTAGGACATCGAGGCAGACAGAGGTTTATTGACTTGCCCAGTGTCAAATAGTTATTACATGTCTAAGGCTATATTTGAACTCATGTCTTCATGACTCCATGTCTTCATGACTATCCACTACACTATAGAACACCTCCTCTGATGCTCCATCACAGTGTGAAAGTGATGAAGGATTCTTCAAGGATCAGTGGAGTCTCTTCCCTAAAGGTAGGGGAAATAAATTTGACTTAAAAGGACAGTGATCCCTAATTCATTTCAGAAAAAAATATTTTTAATCTCAATCCTACTTAATCATTATGGATATTTTCTTCCAATTTGTCTAAAAACCCAAAAGATAGTGAAGCGAAGAAACATGTTATCAGTCAGAATGTAAAATATCCAGAATAGGCTCAGTAGACTTTTAGACATAATAGTTCCATTATCCCGCAAAATGTATGTGGGCCCTGATGTCATTTACAATGTTTCTTCTTCCGTTACCCAGTTGATTAATACATAAAGTTGAGCCCTTAGAGGCAGTGAGCCTTTTTGACTGAAGGGTAGATCCCCTCCTGGGTACTGCCCACTGCAGTCATGGAGACCACAAAGAGAAAGTGTCCCTGCTAACACTTGTCTTCTTCTCTAAAGCTGTCTCTGTGTGAACTGATGCTTTTCATCTGGACTCCTCTGTACTTCATTTCTATTATACAGATGAGGAAATTAAGGCTCGAGATGAAGTAATTTGCTCACGATCACACAGATGATTGGTATCTGAGGCAGAATTTTGTCCCAAGTCTGTAGATTACTTCCTACTGCTTGCTGCTATTCAAATGCGTATTCCTATCTCCCTGTTGTACTTTAAAATAGCAGATGTCATTGATAGACATTCTCCTAATCTTGTTCAACTCCTAAGGAGTTCCACATTCACCCTGGCTGCTTGTGGATCCCATGCTGATCCTGGGTAAATATTGTATTCTCTATTGTTCCGAAAAAGTCATCAATCTCATATTCATTAGCCCCATGTCTCCCTACTGAAAAGCAACAATTTGCCATAGTGGAAGGTGTGGATTTGCGGATTTACTCATATAGAACATGTCTCTGAGAACCTTCCTATTCCTCAAATACACCTCTTCCATGAAGTTGTTATGTTTTGAGTCCTGGTCATGTGTCCTTGCCATAATGAGGTTAGTTTGAGAAGATGCACATGCTTAGACACCAAATACATTATCTTTGCTCCACATAGAATCAATAAGCAAATTAGCCATATGTAACAATGGACCAATACATAGTATGTATCTACCATGTAACTTCAAGCCAGACTCTCTCCTAAACCTCAGAAGTTTACCATAGACATAGGATCCATCTGAACAGAGATAAGAAAAAGCCAGGCAGCTTTGGAATAGGCAAAAGGGTAAAAAAAAAAAAATCATATGTACATACATAAACACGCACAAAAAAAAAAAAACAGTTCAAACTAAGCAGTAGATTCACATGGCCATTATATTCAAGGGTGCACTGGAGCCAGCTTGAAATAGCTTGTAAGATGTAATCACTGTTTAGTATGAGCATTTAGACCTCAAAAACCAGAAAATGCTACAAATTAGGGCTTTATTTATAGTTTTGTTGATTTCTAGACCTATGAAAATTATGTAGAAAATATTAAAAATGTATTATACAATTTTTAAAGAACTGGTTGTTAAACATTTACCAGCACATCTCTGAATATGTCAACAAAAACCTTGTGATGGTTCCCTGGAAACAAGATTCATGGCATGGAATATGTACTCAGGATTTTAGTAGAATCAGCATCTATTGCAATCTATTGCAAACTGGAATCCAGAAAAGATCTCCAATCTGCTCTAACCCACTGGTTCTAGACCATTCATTGGTCTTATTCCTGCTACCACCATTGTCCTGCTCACCTTCAATCCAGAAACCTGAAGGGTTTTTTTTTTTCAGCTGCTACTGTGTCATGTCAATTTTCCTCTTAGCCCTCCAATCCAAAGCCACTGCTCTATGCAGCAGGTGGGCTGAGAGGAGGAGGACAGCGTTCAGCTGTGGAATAAGAGATGTAACATACTCCAAGTCCCTTGAAGAATGTCATAGCTTATGCCTCTCTTTCCCTCCACAATACCTAGAATAGTGTTGAGCATATAGTAGGTCCTTATAAAAATCTTGCTGATAGATTTCAAGTAACTATCAAGAAAAAAAAAACAGCATGGAATCACAGATAAAAAATTGAATGAAAAGTCAGAAAACCTGAATTCTAATCCTGGGTCCTCTGCTTATGAAGTCTATGACTTTAGATGCATCACTTTACCTTTCTGATTCCATAGTTTTCTCATCTGATTAAAAGATAAGGATGATAAAACCTGACCCTCCTATCATTTGTAGGCATCAAATAGTTGTTATATATAGGCTGTTAAGTGTAATACAAATATAACAGGAAAATTGTGGTGTAGTAGAAAGAAAATTAGACTAGGATTCAGAAGGCCTATATATTCATTTGGGCTCTGCCACTAACAAACCATATTATGTGGGGCAAATCATTGAATCTCAGCTTCCTCATATGCAGAATGAGGCCATTGGACTCAATGCCATTCATTTCTAAATTTCTATGGCTCTATGATTTCAGTACTCATTTCCTCCCAGAAATAAACAAAGTAATGATTATGAAGTTCATTTTTTCCGTTTCCCACTTTTTAAAGTGATAAGCCTTTCAAAGAATATGATTTAAAATCTGACACTCCTTCTTTCTTGTTCCTATTATTATATCTTGATGATCATAATTTGGCCTACTTCCAGAATGAAGTCCAATCACAAACAAGAATCTAATGTCTCATTTCTTGCAATTTGTAAGTTATCTAAAAATAAAACAAAATGCAAACTTGTATTTGTTTGCAATAACAACCCAGAATAATATAAGAAAGATGGAGAAGTGTTCCTGATCCAGATAATCTTTCCAAACCTCTACCACCTTGACCAGCTTTACTTGAACCATGCACCCAGAGCCATGCACCAAAAGTCCCAAGAATAACAGTAACCAACAGTCCACCAACCCTTCTTCCATCCTAGCCATAGTCCAAGGGAGTCAAAACCTATAAACATAAGGGAACCTATATCGTTATTCAGTTGTTCAATCATGCCCAACTTTTTGTGATCCCATGGACCACATCACACTAATGCTGTCCATGGGATTTTCTTGGGAAAGATTCTAGAGTGGCTTGTCATTTCCTTCTCCAGTGGATTAAGGCAAACAGAAGCTAAGTAACTTGCCCAGTGTCACACAGCTAGTGAGTGTCTGAGGCCACATCTGAACTCGGGTCTTCCTAACTTCAGGTTCAGCACTTTATCCACTGAGCCACTTAGCTGCCTATAGGGAACCTATGGGGAAGTCAAAACCTTACTAGTAGTATAAACCTGGAAAATTCATTTAGCCTCTATCTGCCTCATTTTCATCAATTGTAAAGTGTGGATAGTAGCATCTATTTCCCAGGGTTGTGATGAAGATGAAATGAGATAATATTTGTGAAGCACTCAGCCCAGTGTCTGGGCACATAGTAGATGTTAGTTTGTTTTCTTCCTTCCCTACCAAGAAACTGCCTTTTCATGTGAGTAGCCCCTACCTTCTCCAGAATCAAAGCTGCTGAATACCTTATGAAGAAAGTTCTCACCAGTAAAGTCCTTGGAGATGTCAAATGGTTCAACATTAAAAGTGGATATGGTTTTGTCAGTGCAAATGACACTAAAGAAACTTGTTCCTGTACCTTTTAAATATTCCTGGGACTTTCCATCTGCCTTGCAACTGATCTGTCTTTTATGAATCATCTTTCTTTATTAGAATGGGAGCTCCTCAAGGTTAGGAACCATTCTATTCATATCTCCAGCTCTGAGCATAGTGCTTTGCACATACTAAACATTTAATTATTAAATTATTATTTTTAATTCATTTGTTTCATCTAGTAGTAGCCCATGGATGGTGAGCCCTTGGAACTCATCTTCCAAGATTGGGTCTTCTAGGAGTTGAACCATTTGGAAATACAGTCAGAAGGAGTGGATTTTATCTAAATAGTCCATCCCACAGTAGTGGGAGCTAGGCAGTTCTTCTTAGTGTTGACCTCCCCCCCTTCAACAAAACTCAATAAAGGAGTATATTGATTAATTCTGTTAGAAGGTACTATCAAAATGTCAGTGATTCACTGGACTGGGAGACAAGGAACTCCCTGGAGCAACTTCTCACATTTCCTATTGTACTCTCAGTAGTAATGGTTAACAAATGGTTAATACGCATTTAAAATCTCTAAAATTTTGAAGACAGTTATTAGATCATCTCTCTGCCTCCCTTTCTCTCAAAGAATACCCCCAGTTCCTTTAACATTTCCACATAGTTCACATTTTCCATAACCCTTAATTGACTTTGAGTACTCCTTTCCGAACTCTGCCAATTCCTTCAAATCCTTCTTGGACTGTGGTTTGTTATGACTTTGCAGTGACTCGTGTTAATGGAAGGGTCAGCCAAAAGCATCAAAGATTTATTTGACTCTTATTAACTTGTATCACAATGATGATAAAGTGCCTGGGCACGTAGACAAGGAGGAAGTAATAAATATAGCATATCTAACCTTCAGGAAGACTTTTGCTTCTGTCTCACATGACATTTTAATCAACAAGGCAGAAAGATGTAGGCTTGATTGAACAATTAGTTGGAGGATATCAGGGCATAACCGTTTCAATGACATAATTCTTGAGTCTTTCAGTCCAGTATTAGTTACTGTGAATGCAAAGCACTGATTTCTAGGACACATGGACAGCCCAAGCCATTCTTTTCTTATCAAAGGGTCTCCAATGTGGGTAGAAGCAAAGTGGTTAGTAGCAGAAACTAAAATGACTCCTGTTCAAAACAGTCTTTTCTAGAAATATTTGCCCTCTCTATGATAGTCTCTAAGACCTGGCTTAGCATCACATAATAAAAATAATAACTCACATTTATATAGTGCTTTTAAGGGTAACAAAGTTATGCCTTATCTCATTTGATCCTTTAAAAATGGTGCTGTTATGCTCATTTTATAGATAAGAAAACTGAGGATGAGAGAAGTTATATGGATTGTCCACTTCGTGCTTCCAAAACTTTAGTCCAGGGGTGGGGAACCTCTGGCTTCAAGGCCCCACCCCTGCATAGTCTACTGAGCTATCTAGCTGCCTATATAAACTTTCCTCACAACTTTGTAATGAAGTTAGTACATGAACTATCATTACCATCTTACTTATAAGACAACTGAGACTCTAGAGGTTAAGTCATTTGCCAATGGTCACATAGCCAACAACTCTCAGATGTGGTATTCGTACCCAAGCCTCATCACCCCAATTGATTACTCAGTTCATAATGCCTCAAAGCCTCTTTCAAATCTTAACCCAAAGCAAGACCTACAGGTAAAGCTTATGGTTTAAGCAGTAAGAACACCTGATGTCTGTGATCTTTTCCATCTCCCCACAAATATCAAACATGAACCTGGAAATGCTTTCTCATGTGATGACATCTATTACTTCTCAATAACAAACTGCTCTGCTTTGACCATTCCCAAATAGCAATGTTCTGGAGTGGGACACCTGGCATTGTGACAGTTAATATGTATGTGCTACTATTTGTTGAGCAATACAGCTATGGATGCAGAGCCTTTCTAATGCAATAGATAAGTTTCCAAGACCCATATGAGTCTGAGAGAGATGTAGTGACTTGTCTATAGTCACAGAGCTAATAAGCATCATCAATGGGATTTGAACCCAAAGTCTTCTTATTGTCAAATTCTGCACTTTCTTCACTACACCACACACTATCTCTGTGGTGTGACTCTTTGTTTTGTGTCATTTGGGGAAAATACTTTATTTTGTCAAGTTTTTATAATCCGTTCAGATACTTTTTAGCTTTTCCCAAAGTCTTTTAAAAGTTAGTTTCCTTCCATTTACAATCTGTACAATGTTCATATTTTCTGAGTCTAGTTTTGTTTGTACAACTTTGTAACTCTTTGTCACATTCTAAAAATTAAAATGGAGCAGTAATGTTTGTTTTTAAATATTTCAGTCTTAAAATAACTAAAATGTTTTTTAAACTGGTGAATAAAAATTTTTAAACATAATTTTCATTTTTAAAGTGTTTTAATTTTTTTAAATATGACAGCATAGTTTTTTTTTAAATTATAGACTATGAGAAAGGCCCCAAAATCTTTATTCCTTTGATTCCCTAGCCCAGACTCTTACAACTCTTAATCCACCAATGACTCTTAGCTAGGCACTATTCTTTTTCACTGGGCTGTGAGAACAGAACAGAATTTTGGTCATTAACCTTTCACTCTACAATTGCTGGTGCTACTACAAAATATGTTTAGGCTTTAATGGATGAGAAGGACCTTTATGTCAATTTTATTCTAACAAAATTTCTAATAGTCTTCCAACAACTTGTTTCAAGTCAACCTGAATATATTTAACATCTTGATTATTTCATCCATGTTGATAACATTGCTATGATGAGAATCAATGTGGCCTAAGGGGGAAAATTGCTAGACTTGGAGGCAGGAAGGAAATAGGTTTGAATCCTGACTTTGACACTTAAGTAGCTAAGTGACTCTTGGCAAGTCACTCACCATTTCCAAACCTCAGTTTCCTCCTCAGTTTCCTCATCTACCAAAACAAAGGTGATCAATACCTAAAGTATCTAATTTGCAGAGCTGTTTTGAGGTTCAAACGTGATCATATTTACACACTATCTATGGTTGACCAGTTGCAGTAGGCTCACATCCCTATTGCCAGATTATGTATGATATCAGTAAGAAGGAAGAAAGAAAGAGGGAGGGAGGGAAGGAGGAAATAATGAAGGAAGAAGAGAAGAAAGGAAAAAAGGAAGGAAGGAATAAGGAAGGAAGGGAAGAAGGAAGGAAGGAAGGAAGGAAGGAAGGAAGGAAGGAAGGAAGGAAGGAAGGAAGGAAGGAAGGAAAAGAAAGAGAGAAAGAAAGGATGTTAGAATAGATCTATAATTATTTGATGCCTGTAGCTCATATACTGTAATCATTTAGCACTTATGAAAACATTTTAGCATATGGTGATTCAAAAAGCATAAAGAAAACTTTAAGGGAATAAAAGCTAATATTATAACATATCCATCCCACAGGATATATACATTTGCAGTATTGTAAGGATTTTAATTAGAAGGAACTAGACAGTAGACACTAGTGTGAAAAAAATATGAAAAGGACAAAACAACTGTGAAAACTCTAAAAACACAAATTGAAGTTTGAAAAACTCACAAAGTAAAGGTCTCTGGATCTTGAGTAAATTTCAAAATTAAATTACTTGGGCTCTATTTTTGCTTTTCTTCCACATTGAGCCTTATTTTCCCCAAAATTTCTCTTTCTCTTTCTCTCTAGCAGAAACTCCTAGCTACTTAATGTCCCTGACCTCCAATCTAGCATGTTCAAAATAAAATCTAAAAAATGCAAGGCGTGATGTATCAGTCAAAAATACCTTTCTCCTAGGGGTGGAGCCAAGATGGGAGAAAAAAGGCATTAACTTGCCAGAGATTTCAAAAGCCCTCCAAACACCTTTAAATAATAATAATGTCCTAAAACAAATTCCGGAGTGGTAGAATCCACAAAAGGAAGAGGAGAAACAATTTTTCAGCCCAAGACAACTTAGGTCAGCAGGAAAAGTCTATCACACTAGAGTGAGAGAAGAAAGTACTTCAGCACAGGCTACACCAGCTCAGACTAGATCCAGCAAACCAGGAGCAGGCTTTGAGAGAGACTAATCAGTAGAGGCAGCAGCTGCTTCTGGAGCTCTCAGCCAATAGATGGTAAGGGTCAAAAGGAAATTACAGGGGTCTCTTTGTCAGTACTGGGGGCAGGATTCTTTTGCTATGCCTACACTTGGATCTGAATCGCAGTCCTCTGTCTCAGTCCCAGGGCAAGGAGGAGCAGTAACTCACCAGAGCTTGCAGCCAGAGTGGAGCAGGAACCCTTGCCACAGTTCTAGGGAAGAAAAGAGCGCTTGTGGTCACTCACAGACCAGGAGATTAGTAAACATAGCTTTCTTTAGCTCATATCACCTTGAAAGAACTAAAAATTTACAGGTCCCTAAAAGTATCTCTGAAAACAGCTGCACAAAACCCCTGAATTTTGGGACAGTGTGCCTTCCACCCTGGAAGCAGAGCTCCAGTTAAGCAAAGAGTTAAAAGTCAAAAAATAGGCTGGGAAAATGAAACAATAGAAAAAAAATTCTGATTATAGAAAGTTACTGTGGTGACAAGGAAGATCAAAACACACACCCAGAAGAAAACAACAAAGTCAAAACTCCTACATCTAAAGCCTCAAAATACCTTTCTTCCCTCCCCATCCACTAACATTCCCCAATTCATTTGACAAGTTGTTTAAAATAAATCAAATACTAACTTACTTTCATCTGATCACAGACCTTTAGGACCATAGGATCTAAGATGAAAGAGATCTAAAAAGTCATTTACTTCAACATCATCATTTTACACTTTGAAAAAAAAAAACTGAGGATGATATATGTCATCAGTTCACAAAATCCCATCAGGGATTTTAACCAAGTTCTCTGACTCCTTAGCCAATGTCCTTTCTACTGCATTATGCCACCTTTATTTTGTAGGAGGCAGCAAGGTGGTATAATGGATAGATCACTGGCCTGGGAATTGTGGAGGCCTCAGTTTGAATCTGCCCTCAGACATTTTCTAGATGTGTGACTCTTACTCATTTAAGCTCTGTCTGCTTCAGTTTCCTCATTTCTAAAATGAGGAAAATAGCAGCATCTAATTCCCAGGGTTGTAGTGAGAATAAACTGAGATAATATTTGTAAAGTGTTTTGTAAAACTTAAAATGGTTTATAAATGCTACCTATTATCATACTTCCCTTAACAGTTTCTGCAATTAAAATTTTGGCTCAGGAAGTCCACTATGAGCCAGCTGGTAATCTGGAACCCAACCCTGTTATTTCCTAGCTTTCTTGATATGAGACTTATTCCTCCTTTCACAATTACCATTTTCAATTGTTGCCATTTCTTCTGAAGATCTTAGGGTTGTATTAGGTTTTAACCTTCTCATGGTTAGCTAAGGTTAGAGCCAATTTTAGGTTCATTTTCATAGCACAAGCAAGTCTAGGTAGGTAGTTTCTTTTCAATCACCTTGCTTCTTCACACAAGAACAAAAGGGGAGGAGAGGGAAGTAGGTACTTGGTCACAAAAGTGACACCCAAAGAGTTAAAATGTGAGGAGGTAAAGGTGATGTCATTTGTACAAAATAATGAGGGATGTTTTCACTGGTTTTAGTCCTATTCTTATTGTGGCTTAATGCTTTTAATAATGATAAGTTACTTTTAAAATATAATATTAATTATGAAGATATTTTTTAAAGTTGGGTGGTTTGTGCTAAAACCATAGAACCTGTTTTATGAATGCAAGCAACATCTTAAAACAATCAAACAAAACCTAAAATGTAGTTATTAAATAATACAATCTCAAAAAGGAAATAGAAAGAGGCAGAACCAAGATGAGAGAGTAAAGGCAGTACCCCAGCTATACTTTCCTAATATTCTCCTTCAGGCAAATAAAAGTACAGAGTGAGACATTTTTTCCAGCCTAAGAAAACTTAGGAAGTCAGCAGAAAAGGTGTGTGACACCTGGATGAGAGTCAAGCCAGCTGGGGAACATGGCGGTGGTACTAGCAGTGGATGTTGGAGGAGGCTGTGGTGCTGACAGCAACAGCAGCTTCAGGAGCTCTCAGCCCAGAGAAGGTAAAAGGGTCGGACAACCAATCAGAAAAAAATTATGGGGACCCTTTGCTGGCAGTAGGTGCAAGTGGAGCTGATTGGCAACTCTGTTTCCCATAAGCAGTTCTGGGTCCCAGTTACAGAGCAGAGAGGAGTGCTTCTGGTCAGTCACCAGGATGCAGGGATCCTGGTCACAGTTCCAAGGCAGAGATGAGGACTGACATTTGTGGCTGCAGGAGGGCAGGTCACAGTTCTAAACAAAAAGAAGTGCTAGCACTTGCAGGTACAGGGGAGTTGGGCCCTTCACGTATAAAGACCAGAGTCCAGACCACAATAGCAGTGGCCACTTAAAAACACCAAAAATTAACAGACCATTCCCCCCAGAATTAACTCTAAAACTAGCAGCATGAAAAAGCCTGAAGCTTAGGACAGTGCTTCCCCACTCCCAGGTTAGCAGAGTCCAACTTTAACATAAAGTTCAAAGTAAAAAAAAAGAAAATAAGCCAGAAAAATGAGCAAATAACAGCAACCAAAAAAGGACTTGATCAATAAAAGATTCTATGGTGGTGGCGAAATCCAAGACATAAACTCAGAAGAAGACTACAATGTGAAAACAGCTTTTTTTTAAGTTTCAAAGAAAAATGCTAATTGGACCCAAGCACAACAAGAATTCTCAGAAGACATAAAAAGACAGCTAAGAGTGGTAGAGGAAATATTGGGAAAAGAAATGAGAGTGATACAAAAAAAAATTATGAAAAGAGAATCAACAGCTTGGTAAAAGAGAAACAAAAAATACTGAAGAGAAGAACTCCTTAAAAATCAAAATAGGTCAAAATGGAAAAGGATTCAACTGAATAAAAGAACTCCTTAAAAAGCAGAATTGGCCAAGTGGAAAAAAAATGCTATAAAATTTCACTGAAGAAAATAATCCCTTAAAAATTAGATTTGGGCAAGTAGAAGCTAATGATTCCATGAGAAATCAAGAAACAATAAAACAAAAAATGTCAAAAGAATAAAAAAAATAGAAGAAAATAAGAAATAACTCATTGGAAAAACAACTGACCTAGAAAACAGATTCAAGAGAGATAATTTAAGAATTATTGGATTACCAGAAAATCATGATAAAAAAAGAGTTTAAATATCACATTTCAAAAAATTATAAAGGAAAACTGTCCCAATATCTTAGATCAAGAAGGTAAACTAGATAATGAAAGAATCCACTGATAATCTCCTGAAAGAGATCCCAAAATGAAAACTCCCAGGAATATTATAGCCAAATTCCAAAGCTCTCAGGACAAAGAGAAAATATTGTGAGCAGCCGGAAACAATTAAAATACCGTGGAGCCATAGTTAAGATCCCAAAAGATTTAGCAGCTTCCACCTAAAAGGTGTGAAGGGCTTGGATATGATAATCCAGAATGCCAAGGAGCTAAGATTACAACCAAGAATAACCTATCTAGCAAAACTGAATATAATATTCTGGGGGGGGGGTAAAAGGAATGGATATTTAATGAAATAGAGGATTTTCAAGCATTTCTCATGAAAGGACCAGCACTGAATAGAAAATCTGACGTTCAAACAGAAGATGCAAGAGAAGCATAGAAAGGTAAACATGAAATAGCAATCCTAAGTGACTCAATAGTTACATCCCTATATGGGAAGATGATACATGTAACTCCTAAGAACTTTATCATTAGTAGAAAAGTTAGAAAGAGTTTACATACACAGAAGGCATGAGTGTGAGTCTATTATTTTGGGATGATCTCCAAAAAATTAAATAAAGAAAGAAAGAGGGATGCACTGGGAAAAGGGAGAAAGGAGAGGTAAAATGGGGAAATTTTTCTCACATAAAAGTTGTGGCTGTGGTTGGGTGGTTTGTCCTTTGTTCTTGAAGAGGCCCATGACACCAGGGAGATGATGATATGACTTGCAACTGACTTTGATTTGAGTGAGTGAGGGCTGGGCAAAGTCACCAGCCTCACTTTCTCCTCCAGAACCATCTAGGTCCAGCGGCCAGATATCGATCAGGACAACTAGAGATGGCCAAGGATGCAGTGGGAGACCCTGGCCCTTTTAAGCTAAGGTCTTTTCAGGCTCTGTCTTTCAGTGAGGCAACACTCATTCAGGGAATAGGCGTCTTTAAGAAATGAGTCAAGGGATGGCCCTTTTAATAAAAAAAAAAATCTCTCCTCTCCTCTGCTCCCCTTTCCTCACTGCCCCCCCTTCCCTTTACCTGAGGGTTTTCTGCCCATAGGAAGGTAAATTTTGATGGCCAAAAGCTAACTTGGGGTTTACTGGTTAGATTGCTTTCTCAAAGACCAAGCCTTAAACCCAATTCACTCTGGAACTCATGGTTTGGACAATAGGTCCCTGCTCAAGTACCACTTAATGGTTATTTTTTGAGCCCTCCAGGCTCAGAGTGAATATAAAAAGTAACTGTTTTTCTTTTGGCCAGCAACCCTGAGGGTCTTCCAGTCCCAGTTTGATTTTTTTTATTAAAGGGGCCATTCCTTGACTCACTTCTTAAAGAGGCCCATCACTGAATGAGTGTTGCCTCCCTCAAAGAGAGAGCCTGAAAAGACCTTAGCTTAAAAGGGCCAGGGTCTCCCACTATATCCTTGGCCATCTCTAGTTGTCCTGATCAATATCTGGCCACTGGACCTAGATGGTTCTGGAGGAGAAAGTGAGGCTGGTGACTGTGCCCAGCCCTCACTCACTCAAATCAAACTCAATTACAAATCATATCATCATCTCCCTGATGTCATCGTCCTTTCTGAGAAGGAAGAGCAAACACAACTTGTGAATAGTCTGAGCTGCCTGAATAGGACCCAGCTGGCCAGTTCCAGTTGGACAACCAGCTTATTCTATCCTCTCCTCTCCTCTCTCACATAAAGAGGCACACAAGAAAGAACTTTTATAGTGGAGGAGATAATGGGGGGTGAGGAGTATGTGTGTGTGTGTGTGTATATATATATATATATATATATATATATATACACACACATACACATATATGTATACATGTGTATATATGTATATGTACATATGGAGTATGTATGTATATTTATATACAGATACATATACATACACGCATGCATGCATACATACATACATACATATACACACACATGCACACACACTCGGTTGAGTATTGAAATCTATATTACCCAACTGGGAAATAGGAAGGGAAGGGAATAAGAGATAGGGGTGAGGGGAAAGATGATAAAAGGGAGGGTAGATTAAGGGAGGCAGTGGTCAGAAGCAAAATAGACTTTTGAAGAAGGACAGTTTAAAAGCAAAGAGAAAAAAGATAAACAAAAGAAAATAGGATGGAGGGAAATGTACACTTATAATCATAATGGTGATTGTGAGTGGGATGAACTCACCCAATAAAAGGAAGGAGATAGCAGAATGGATTAGAAACAAGAATCCAGCAATATGTTGTTTCAAGGGACACACTTGAAACAGAAAGACACAGAGTTAAAATAAAGGGCTTGAGTAGAATGCATTATGCTTTAGTGAATTGAAAAAAAGGCAAGTGTTGAAATCACAATCTCTGATAAAGCAAAAGCAAAAGCAAAAATAGACCTAATTAAAAGAGAAGGTCAAGGAAAGTACATTTTGCTAAAAGGTAACATCAACAATGAAGTAATATTAAAAAACTTTAAAGCAAATTCCTCTGACAAAAAACCTAATTCCTCAAATATATAGGGTACTAAGTCAAATTTATTTTAAAAAATAAGAGCCATTCCCCAGTCGATAAGTGGTCAAAGGATGGGAACAGAAAGCTTTAAGAAGAAATCAAAGCTATCTATAGGCCATATGAAAAAAATGCTCTAAATCTTTATTGATTAGAGAAATGCAGATTAAAACTACTCCAAGCTACCACCCCATCCCTAACATAAATGAAAAATGTTAGAGGGTTAATTTGTACACTAAAGAATTGTTGGTGGAGTAGTGAACTGGCACAATCATTCTGGAGAACAATTTGGAACTCTTTCCAAATGAGTATAAAACTGCATACCCTTTGACCCAATAATAATGCTACTAGGTCTATATCCCAAAGAGGTCAAAAGAAAAGGACTTATATATATACGAAAATATTTATAGTAGTTCTTTTTGTAGTGGCAAAGAATTAGACATTGTGGGGATTTTCATCAGTTGAGGAATGGCTGAACAAGTTGTAGTATATGAATGTGATGGAGTGCTATTGTTCTATAAGAAATGACAAGGGGCATGGTTTCAGAAAACTTGGAAAGATTTATATGAACTGATGTGAAGTGAAGTGAGAAGAACTGGGAGATCATTGTGCATGGTAGCAGCAATGTTGTAATTATGATGAACTGTGAAAAACCTGGCTACTCTGATCAATACAATGATCCAAGTCAATACCAAAGCTCTCATGACAAAAAATGCTATCCACCTCCAGAGAGAGAACTGATGACCTCTAGGTGAAAATTGAAGTATAATTATCTTACTTTCTTTACTTTGTTGCTCTTTTTGTGACAAGGCTAATATAGAAATATGTTTTGTATGATTTTACATTTATAATTAATATCATTTTGCTTGCCTTCTCAGTGGGTGGGGGAAGGTTGATAGGGAGGAAAAGAATTTGGAACTCCAAATTTAAAAAGAAAAGAATGTTAAAATAATAATAATATAATTTTAAAAAACAACTAGCTATAAACAAACTAACAAACAAACCTTCTGTTCCACATGAATATACAAAAGAATTCTATCAACTTTTTAACAACAATTAATAAATATACTCCATGAATTCTTCTCAAGGATAGAGAAGGCACTGTACCATAACTCGTGACATAAATCTAGTCAATACTTAAATGAGGGAAGAATAAAGTAAGGGAAAAGAACTATAGATAATATCATTAATAAATATTCAAAAAATTTTAATAAAATCCTGGCAAAAATACTATTGTAACACTTTTCCCAAAATCATTCATTTTTTTAAATGAATTTATACTAGGAATTAAAAGGTGGTTCAACATTAGGAGAACAATTAATACACTAAACCATGTTAACAAAAACATAGAGAACCATGGGATTATCTCAATAGATGTAGAAAAAGCCTACAACAAAGTAAAATGATAATTTATGTCAAAGGCCCTATGAATTATAGTCAGAGATCCTTTTTTAATGTTAAAAAGTACCTATCTTAAACCCAAAGCAAGTATTATATATGAAAGGGAAACACTGGCATCTTTCCCAATAAATAAAAGAATAAAACAAAGATATTCCTTTTCCCTGCCATTGGTTGACACATTTCTAGAAATGCTAGCAATAGCAATAAGACAAGAAAAACAAATTAAAGGCATAAACATGCGTAAAGCAGAGAACAAACTATCCTCATTTGTTTGTGATGCAATGGTTTATTTAGAAATTCCAAGGGAGTCAGAAATGAAACTGAGATAATTAATAACTACATTCAATGTGAAGGCTACAAAATTAATCCTCCAAGTCAATAGAATTTCTATATAATAATGAGAAAAATCTAGCAGCCAACAATAAAAAATGAATTTATAATCAAAATATATACAAAACACAAATAATATTCAGGATTCAATCTAGTAAAGCATACAAAATACTTATATAGATTCCATTACAAAGTACTGTTTAAAGAAATAAAGAATAACTGCAATACCTGGAGGAATATTCAGTGCTCATGGTTATGATTTGTCAATAGGATAAAAAATTTGAAAAATAATTTATTGGTTTAATGTTATATCAATCAAACTACCAAGATAAACAAAATAAAAACAAAATTCAGTTGAAGGAACAAAAGATGTATAATACCAAGAGAAATCATGAAAAAAAATGTTGCATTGAAGAAAGAGTAACACTTGTATTCATCAAACTATATTATAAAGGAACAAATTATTTGCTAATGGTTTTTAAATGGAAAAATAGAATAATGGAACAGACTAGTCAAATATGAATCAGTAATTACCATTCAAGTAAGAAGTTTTTGAAAAGCCCTCACAAATAAAATTACCAGGAAAGAATTCCCCATGTAATAAGAACTGCAAGGAAATAACTAGAAAGCGGTCTAGCAGGGATTAGGTTTAGATTATGTTAATATCTAACACAATACTCTACAATAAATTCAAAAGACCGGAAACATGAATACTAAACATCAAACCATAAGAAACAAAAGGGAATTATACTTTTTTTGTCACTATGAATGTGAGATGGATTCTTAACCAAACAAGGGGTAGAGGTAATTACAAAATATAAAAGAGACACTTGTGTTTACATTAAATTTAAAAACTTCTGTGTGAACAAAATTAATACATCTAGAATAAGGGAAGTGGTAAACTGGTAAAATAACTTATCATCAAATATCTCTGATAATGGTCTGATAGCCATTAACCATGGATATATAGAAGACTGAAAAACATTCTCTGATAGATATCTGGCAAATGATATGTATAAATAGCTCTCAAAGAAAAAAAAATTCCAACCATATAAAATATGTTTCATATCACAAATTATAAGATAAATTTGAACGTAAAACAACCCTGATGCTTCATCCCACACCCAGCTAAATGGCAAGATGAAAAAGGGAGGAATAGTTAACGTTGGAGGTGTTCTAGATCTCTCAGGCATTTTCTTGCTCTAAAATTCTCTAATTCTATAAAAATAAGAGTGATTTGTTGAGTGGAAATACCAGAAGAAAGGATCTGATAAGGCCAAGTAGACCACAAGTTGATTGTAAATTAAATACTAAAAATACATTTATTAATAGCTTACCATATGTCAAGCACTATGCTAAGTGCGAATATATATTTTCCAGGGAGTGGGAGTCTCCAGTGATGAGTGTGATGAGTCAGAGCAGTAGCGAGTGAAGTCACAGGGTAAACTGATTGAAATGTACCTTTCAGAAAATCAATTTCTTTTTCCAGCATGGGAAGAAGGGAAAGCAGGTAGCATAGTAGTAGAGTAATGAGGAAGTTCTGGAATAGGTTAGATATTTTAAAATTTCATCAATCAGAAGCCAGGGTGAAAGGAGGAGGGTGGAGGGTGAATCAAAGCAATATGGCAGAAAGATGGTGGGAAAGCCATCTTACTATGAGTCAATTATATACTATTCCTATGAGAAATCTCACCTATGATGTTGTAGAAAAAATTATGCTATGTAAGAGCCAGAAAATCACTCTACTATTTAAAATATTTAAAATTTTCTTAAGTGGGGCTCCACATTTGTATCTTCCAAATGAATAAATCAATTTCTATCTCCTAGACTTGCAGGTTGTGTTTCCACAAATTTTAAAAATCCATTCAAGCACTGAATTGTCATGTCTTCTCAGTGACAAAAATCTGTTTTGACACATTATTTCCTCTCTGAAATAATAGGTTGTATTGGTACTATGAAGAAATGGCCACGATATGGCAATATTTACAAAAAGGAAATACCTACATTGCCAACCAGCACAACAACTGTCTGAGCTCTGAACTCTCAGGATATTACCACCATGCCTCAGCTGTCTTTTCAACCTAGAAGGTCTCTCTGGGACTTCTTATCCTGGAACATGCATTTACCATGTGGTACCCTTCTCCCAAAGGTGAGTTCCTTCCAGGGGCTTATTTGGGGAATGCACCAAGAACAACCTTACTTTACTGCCATCCTGGCTTGGCTTCTGACTCTTTAGATTGGGCTACCAAGACCCTGTGTGAGTGCCTCCTCTCTTCCTCCCCTTCCCCTCTTTGCTTTTATGAGTTGTTATTCTCCCATTAGAATGTCCTCAAAGGCAGGGACTGTTTTTCTTGTCTTCCCAGGCTTAGTACCTTGTCTAGCACGTAGCAAACGTTTAATAAATGCTTGTTATTTGTTGTTCCTGGGAAAAACCAGTCAGACAATAGTGACCTAAACTTAGAGAGAAATCTACAGTAATGTATTTAAAATATTCTGTCCCATTATAAATGCTAATGAGATATTTAGAAGCTATTTCAGCTAAATTTAAAATGGGACTGTTTATTTTAGCATAAATGGCAGTCTTGATAAACAGAAGGCTTTTAACAGCTTGTCCTTGTGGCATTAATTCACAAGGGCTAAATGGATAGATAAATCCAAACAGTGTTATACAATGTTCCTCAGCTAGTCAGTATTCTGACTGAAAGTTTGTGAGAATGGCTGTTGTAACCTGCCCAAAATGAGAGACAAGAAATAATTTCATTTTCTAAAGAGACCCCTGTAGCAATGCAGTAGTTGCATGACCTTTCAAGAGGCAAAAATAAGACAACATGGGAGATATGGTCCCTTTCTGCTTCATTCTTGTTCCATAACAGATTATTAAGAGACAGAATGTTATAATCGGAATTCAATCTAAATTTTATTTATCAAACATTTATTAAGTAGTTACTAGCAAAGGAAGAAGAGGCATGCTTAAGTGGATAGAGTTGGCTTCAGAGCCAGAATGACCTGGGTTCATTCATGTACTAGCTCTGACACAAGCTGACTGCGAGATCCTAAGCAAGTCACTTAACCCTGAGGCAAATCTCTAATGCTGAATTCAAGATTTGGATTGGTAGAGAAAGTTTCTTCACCTGGGAGCTCTCTATATAGGTGAAATCACAAGTCATGACAGGAAGAAAAGGCATTTGGGATGCAAAGGTCAAAATAATGCAATTAACAGGCATTTATTAAGCACCTAGTATGTACCACATAATATGGCTACAAGTACAAAGAACAAAACAATCTCTATCAGCAATGAGCTTACTTTCTAAGGGCAACCCTAACCCTCAAGAAGCTTCTACTTTGGGGAAATAAATATAACACCAACACTGGACTGGGAGTCAGAAGAACTGGGTGCTAATAAAGATTCTACTTTTAGTGATATGATATGGAAAATAATCTATTCACCTTCCTGGGGTCCTCATCTGTCAAGCAGTAGATGGAAATGAAGACCCGTGGGGGGGGCCCAAGTCCATTTCAGAGGATATGTGAGATAAAAAATATTTTATAATAACACTAAAATGTTTCTTACCTATTAAAATGATCCCCCTTTTTCCAACTATTTATCTGTGTGAGGCAAGATTTTCTTCAGTTACTTTAAGAAAAGCAACATATGGCAAAAGATTAAATACAGAAGCAGATAGGTGGATCCAGCTGTCTTCTATTAAACCAGACTAAAAAGATTTCCAAAAAAATTATATATAAAAGAATGCCACTCTTTTCATTAATTTTTTATTTCAGAAAATATAGTAATGTTCAAAAATATAGTATTCGTGTTACCATGTAATGGATTTATTATTGTTGTCTTTAATTAGCAAATATTTTAAAATTTTATCCATTTTAATTTCTAATAATGTAAATATCAATAGACATAACCCACATGATCCAAAACTCTTTGGGGTTCTCAATGATTTGTAAGAGTGAAAAGGGATTGCAACACCAAAAAGTTTGAGCTACATTGTACTGCACTGATTTTCATCCACAAGATTCTGGCTTCACTGATTCTTAATAGTAAATAAGTTGACTTTGTTTATTAATTTCCTTCTCTTCATTCTCTTTATGGTTTCCTGCTGTGCACAATAGTACTTTCCTTCACACTAATCAATTGAAAATGCTCTTTACCCAAACTATGCTTTTCATCATCTGGATTGTCTTCAATTTATTGATTAACATACTGAGAAATTTTCTTTTAACTATAGCCATGTTTAAGTATAACATGAATCAATGTAAATAGTGCTTGAGGGAAAATTACATCAAAGATATGATATGTTTTCAGCCTCCAGTAATGATCAAACCAGACTGTGAGCCCCCTCAGAGCCAGGACTGGGTTTTATCAAACCTAGGATCACAGGCTTTAGAGCTGGAAGGAATCTTAGAGATCAGCTAATCCAGTCCCCTCATATAACTGATGAAAACAGTAATTCTTTGTGTCCTTTCATAGTGCTTTATAGCAAGCCTTGCTCCAAGGATGTGCTCAATAAATATATGGCAGTTGATAAATAGAAGGCAGGGTAGCTCACTGCCTGAGAGGATTTGAAACAAATATTTTGAGGTACAAGTAGGATGCTAACCTTGCTACAAACCCACCTAAGTCTTTTCGCTTCTTACTTCCTTCCACTCACCCCTTTGCATGACGAGGTCCAGGAAGGTGAAGTCATTTTCAAAATCTAGCTTCTACCCAACTCTCTTGAGGTTTGCTGGTAGAAACCCTAAAGTAGGTGTGGGGGCAAAGGATTCCTCTAGCGGGTTAACTGGTAATTCAAAGGAATTTCTAATACCTGGGTCAAATAGCTGTCAGAGGCAATATACTGTTATTCAGTCCCAGACATAAGCCCTTAAAAGAAAAGATTTAATTGAAGCCTGAGGACACTCAGTTTGGCTTTTGTTCAAGGCCTTTAGCTTGATGTTAGAATTCACTAATTCATTAGAAAAAGTAAAACCTTTGGAAAATCCATAAAATAAAAGTACATACAATGTCTTTTAATATAACATTAAGATGATGATTTCTATGGTTTTTATGGTTTTTAAAAATCAACAAAAACTCCATGAAAATAGGGACCATGTCTTATGTTTGGATCTCCCTTACCCAGTCAACAAGCTTTTATTTGAAGCCTTTACTATATGCCAAGCACTATGCCCTCAACACCTACTTAAATGCTCTGAATTTAGGTGATACAATCCAATTAAATTCAATATGAGTGTATGAAGTGCCTAGTATGTGGGAAGAGAAGGGAATAAGCATCTACATAGCACTCCTTATGTACCAGCCACTGTGCTAAGTGCTTTACAAATATTATCTCAGGTGACTGTGTGCTGTCATTAACCCCGTTTTACAGCTGAGGAAACGGATGCAAACAGGTTTACTAACTTTCTCAGGGTCACATTTACAATAGGACGATTAAGCAGGGCTCCTTGAAGGAGGTGGCCCCTAAGCTGAACCCTGAAGGGAACTCAGGAAAACCAGGCACCCAAGGAGAGGAGGACAGCCTTCCAGTGGCAGGGATGGAAGCGCCTTCTCACCTGAGAGAAACAACCAGAAGGCTAGATTGCTGTAATGTAAAATGTGTGGAAGGAAGTCACGCGCAGTCTGTAAAGATGGGAGAGTTTAAAAACGCCAGGCTGTGAAGTCAGAGGGAGTCATGGAGGCCTCTGGAAGAGAAGGGTGATGTGATCAGGCCTCTGCTTTAAGGATATCAGTTTGGCAGCTGTGTGAAGGATGCATTGGAGAGGGGAATTAAGGGCATGACAATTGCTCAATTTTTATTTTATTTCATTAATTTATTTTGATTTATCAACAATCACTTCCATATGCTTTTGAGTTTTAAATTTTTCTCCTCCTTCCTCCCCACCACCCTCCCCAAGACGGCACACAATCTGGTATAGGCTTTACATTTATATTCCTATTAAACATATTTTCACATTAGAGAAGTTATAAGTAAAAATCAAAACCAATAGGAGGAACCATCAGAAAGAGGAAACAAAACACAACAGAAGAAAAAAAAAAGATAGCAATTCACCTTCCATTGTTCTTTCTTTGGATGTGGACAGCATTTTCCATCACTAGGCCTCTGGAGATGTCTTAGATCCTCGTAATGCTGAGAAGGGTTCAGTTTAACATTCTTAGTCATTGCATAACATGGCTTATTTGTACAAAGTCCTCTTGGTTCTGCTCACTTCACTCAGCATCAGACCATATAAGTCTTTCCAGGTTTTTCTGAAGTCAGCTGTTCATCATTCCTTATAGCACAATAGTATTCCATTACATTCATATACCACAGCTTGCTCGGCCATTCCCCAATTGATGGGCATCCTCTCAATTTGCAATTCTTTGCCACCACAAAAAGAGCTGCTATGAATATTTTCGTACATGTAGGTCCTTTTCCCACTTGTATGATCTCTTTAGCATATAGCCCTAGAAGTGCTATTGCTGGATCAAAGGGTATGCACATTTTTATAGGCCTTCACGCATAGTTCCACATTGTTCTCTAAAATAGTTGGATCATTTCACAACTCCACCAACAATGCATCAGTGTTCCAATTTTCCCACATCTTCTCCAACTTTTATCATTTTCCTGTTTTGTCATGTTGGCCAATCTGATAGGTGTAATGTGGTACCTCAGAATTGTTTTGATTTGCAGTTCTCTAATCAAGAACAATTTAGAGTATTTTTTCATATGACTATAGATGGCTTTAATTTCTTCATCTGAGAACTGTCTGTTCATATCCTTTGACCATTTATCAATTGGGGAATGGCTTGTGTTCTTATAAATTTGTCTTAATTCTCTATATATTTTAGAAATGAGGCCCTTATCAGAGAGACTGGTTGTAAAAATTCTTTCCCAATTTTCTACCTTCCTTCTAATCTTAGTTGCATTGGCTTTGTTTGTGCAAAAACTTTTCAATTTAATGTAATCAAAGTTATCCATTTTGCTTTTCATAATGTTCTCTGTCTCCTGTTTTTTCATGAATTTGTCTGTTCTCCATAGATCTGATAGGTAAACTATTCTTTGTTCTCCCAATTTACTTACAATATCAGCCTTTATATCTAAGTCATGAACCCATTTTGACTTTATTTTGGTATATGGTATGAGACTTGGGTCTATGCCTAGTTTCTGCCATATTCTTTTCCAGTTTTCCCAGCACTTTTTTTCAAAGAGTGGGTTCTTATCTCAGAAATTGGGGTCTTTGGGTTTATCAAATAATAGATTACTATAGTCATTGACTACTGTGTCTTGCATATTTAACCTATTCCACTGATCTACCACTCTATTTCTTAGCCAGCACCATGCAGTTTTGACGATTGCTGCTTTATTTTATACAATTTAAGATCTGGAATCACTAGGCCACCTTCCCCTGCATTTCTTTTCCTTAGTTCCTTTGATATTCTGGACCTTTTGTTCTTCCAAATGAATCTTCTTATTATTTTTTCTAACTCCATAAAATAATTTTTTGTTAGTTTGACTGGTATGGCACTGAATAAGTAAATTAGCTTAGGTAGGATTGTCATTTTTATTGTATTAGCTCAGCCTACCCATGAGCAGCTAATGTTTTTCCAATTATTTAGATCTGATTTTATTTGTGTGAAAAGTGTTTTGTAATTGTGTTCATAGAGTTCCTGGGTTTGTTTCAGTAGGTAGACTCCTAAATATTTTATTATGTCTACAGTAAGTTTAAATGGAATTTCTCTTTCTATCTCTTGCTGTTGGGCTTTGTTGGTAATATATAGAAATGCTGATGATTTATGTGGGTTTATTTTATAGCCTGCAACTTTGCTAAACTTGTTTATTATTTCAAATAGTTTTTTACTTGATTCTCTAGGATCCTCTAAGTATATCATCATGTCATCTGCAAAGAGTGATAGCTTTGTTTCTTCTTTATCTATTCCAATGACTTCAATTTCTTTTTCTTCTCTTATTGCTAAAGCTAACGTTTCCAGGACAATATTGAATAACAGTGGTGATAATGGACATCCTTGTTTCACCCCAATCTTATTGGAAATGCTTCTAGCCTGTCCCCATTACATATAATGTTGCTGAAGATTTTAGATATATGCTATTTATTATTTTAAGGAAGACTCCATTTATACCTATGCTTTCTAGTGTTTTAATAGGAATGGGTGTTGTATTTTATCAAAAGCTTTTTCTGTATGTAGTGAGGTGATCATGTGGTTTCTGTTGGTTTTGTTGTTGATATGTTCAATGATGCTGATAATTTTCCTAATATTGAACCAACTCTGCATTCCTGGTATAAGTCCTACCTGGTCATAGTGTATTATTCTTGTGATAAGTTGCTGTGATCTATTTGCTAGTATTTTGTTTAAAATTTTTATGCCTATATTCATTAGAGAAATTGGTCTATAATTTTCTTTCTCTGGGGTTATTTTTGTAAATATGTATCCATTTCACTAAGATTGTCAAATTTGTTGGCATATAGTTGGGTAAAATAATTTCTAATTATTGTTTGAATTTCCTCTTCCTTGGTGGTAGCTTCACCCTTTTCATTCTTGATACTAGTAATATGGTTTTCTTATTTCTTTTTTTTTAATTAAATTAACCAAAGGTTTATCTATTTTATTGGTTTTTTTTCATAAAAAACAGCTCTTAGTTTTATTTATTAGTTCAATAGTTTTCTTAATTTCGATTTTATTAATTTTTCCTTTGGTTTTCAATATTCCTAATTTAGTGTTTAGTTAAAGATTTTTAATTTGTTATTTTTCTAGTTCTTTTAGTTGTATTCCCAATTCATTGATGTCCTCTTTTTCTATTTTATTTTTGTAAGCATTTAGAGGCATAAAACTTCCCCTAAGAACTGATTTAGCTGCATCCCTTAAGTTTTGGTATGTTGTCTCATTATTGTCATTCTCTTGAATGAAATTATTGATTGTTTCTATGATTTGTTGTTTGACCAATCATTTTTTAGGATTAGATTATTTAGTTTCCAATTATTTTTTAGTCTATCTTTCCATGGCCCTTTATTACATATAATTTTTATTGCATCATGATCTGAAAAGGATGCATTTAATATTTCTGCCTTTCTGCATTGGATTGTGAGGTTTTTATGCCTAGTACATGGTCAATTTTTGTGTATGTGCCATGTACTGCTGAGAAAAAAGTATATTCCTTTCTATCCCCATTCAGTTTTCTCCAGAGGTCTATCATACCTAACTTTTCTAATGTTCTATTCACCTCCTTAACTTCTTTCTTGTTTATTTTGTGGTTAGATTTATCTAGTACAGAAGGGGGAGGTTGAGGTCCCCCACTAGTATAGTTTTGCTGTCTATTTCTTCCTGTAACTCCCTGAACTTCTCCTCTAAGAATTTGGATGCTATACCATTTGGTGCATATATGTTTAGTAATGATATTACTTCATTGTCTATGGTGCCTTTTAGCAGGATGTAGTTTCCTTCCTTATCTCTTTTGATTAGATCTATTTTTGCTTTTGCTTTGTCTGAGATCAGGATTGCTACCCTGCTTTTTTACTTCAGCTGAAGCATAATATATTCTGCTCCAGCCTTTTGCCTTTACCCTGTATGTGTCACTCTTTTTCAAATGTGTTTCCTGTAAACAACATATTGTAGGATTGTGGTTTTTAATCCATTCTGCATCCATTTCTGTTTTATGGGAGAGTTCATCTCATTCACATTCACAGTTATGACTACTATCTGTGTCTTTTTCTCCATCCTTCTTTCCCCCTGTTTATGCTTTTCTTTCTCCTTTTTCCTTTCCCCCTCACTAGTGTTTTGCTTTTGACCACCTCCTTTAGTCCCTCCTCCCTTTATTATCCCTTTCCCTTTTCTTCCCCTTTACCTTACTGCTTCTTCCCTCCTTCTTCCCCCTCCCTTTTCTTTCCCCTTTCCCTCCTACTTCTTATAGGGCAAGTTAGATTTCTATACCTAACTGATTATGTTATTCCCTTCTTGAGCCAAATCTGATGAGAGTAAGGTTCAAACAATGCTCCCCCCCTCCCTTCTTTCCCTCTGCTGTAATAGGATTTTGTCTTTTCCTGTAATGTAATTTACCCTTGTCTGCCTCCTCCTTTCTCAGTACATTTTCTAAGATCAGATTATCCACTTATTTGGATCCATTTAACCCACTTGATTAGATTTTTTTTTATCATTACATCAAAGTCAACTAATACCCACCCTCTTCATGTATATGCCTTTAACATGGTGTAATAACAATACAGTTCTCAAGAGTTGCAAGTGTCATCTTCCCTTGTAGGGGTAAACAGCCCCCTTATAACAACATATTGTATCTTTCTGTCCCATTTACCTTTTTATGTCTTCTTGAGTCTGTACTTGAAGATCAAATTTTTTGAGCTCTGGTCTTTTTATCAGGAAGTTTGGAAGTCCCTATTTCATTGAATATCCATCTCCTCCCTTGAAAAATGATGCTCATTTTTGCTGGGTAGTTGATCCTTGGCTGCATTCCAAGCTCCTTTGCCTTATGGAATATCATGTTCCACCCTGGGTCTTTTAATGTAGAAGCTGCAAGGTCCTGTGTAATCCTGACTGTGGTTCCATGATATTTAAATTGTTTCTTTCTGGCTGCTTGCAGCACCTTCTCTTTCATCTGGTAATTTTGGAATTTTGCTATTATATTCCTTGGTTGTCAATTTGGGATCTCTTTCAGGTGGTGAGGTGATTCTTTCTATGGTTATTTTCCTTCTGGTTCTAGGACTTCAGGGCAGTTTTCCTTTATGATTTCCTGAAAGATACTGTCCAGGCTCTTTTTTTCATCATGATTTTCAGGTAGTCCAATAATTTTTAAATTGTCTCTCCTGAATCATTTTCCAGGTCTTTGTTTTACCATGAGGTATTTTACGTTTTCATCTATTTTTTCATTTTTTTGTTTCTGTTTGACTGATTCTTGCTCTCTCATAGAGACATTAGTTTCCATTTGTCCAATTCTAGTTTTTAACAGATTGTTTTCTTCTGTTAGTTTTTGTACTTCCTTCTTCAATTGGCCAATTGTGTTTTTTAGGGACTTGTTTTCTTCAGTGTATTTTTTTTCCAATTGGCCAATTGTATTTTTGAAGGACTCTTCTACCTCTCTCATTTGACTATTAAAATCCTTCTTGAGCTCTTCTAAGAAGGCTTTTTGGGCTTCAGACCAGTTCATATTCCCTTTTGTTGTTGGATGTGGGTTTGTTGACAATGTTGTCCTCTTCAGAATTTCTGTCTTGTTCTTCGCTCTTCTCATAATATGAATCTATGGTATGTTTCTTTTTACTCATGGTGTTTCTTTATTCCCTGGCATTTAAAGAGATTGAGCTGTCCTGATGGGAAACAGAGGGCACTGATCCAATCTTCTTGTGTTGGGAGACTAGGTCTTGGTCACTAGCTTTGTGTGCTGGGGCCTCTTATGTTGGCAATTGGAGGCTGTAGAGTTCTGGCAGCTTACCTTGGGTTGGGCTGGAATCAGTAAGGCTGGAACTTTCAGGCAATTCTAGGTTGTCTGCTTTTATTTTCCTTTAGCTTTCTTCAGCTCCTTTCAGGTGGGTGCTGCAGGGTATTTATCTGCCTGGGGCCTCTTGCAGTGTTGTCTCCCTTGTTTCTGCTAATGCACTGGGAGATTCCTTTGTGGTAGAGTGCCGCAGCTGGTGGTTTTCTAAGCTGGTTTCCAGTGGTTCCCCTGCCCTCACTGAGGCACTCAGAAGTCCAGGTGTTGGTGTTTGCCTGCCCTACCATCTGAGCTTCAGGTTGGTTGACAGTTGAAGGCTGTAGGGTTCTGACAGCTTACCTGTTGTTAGGTTGGAATCAGCAAAGCTGGGACTTTAGGAAGACTTTAAGTTGCTTTCTTCAGCTCCTTTCAGATGAATCATGCTAGGGTGCTTGTCTGCCTGGGGCCTTGTATAGTGCTGATTCCCTTATTTTTGCTGAGGCACTGGGAGACCAGTTTGCTGTGCTGCTGCACTGCTGCTTCCCATCTTTCTTCTAGTTTAGTTGTTCCAAGGTTTTTTTCTGGGGTGACATTTTCTGGGTTTTCAGATGTTGATAGGGGATAGTGAGAGCAATTACCTTTTTCCTACACCATCTTGGCCCCCAGAAGTAGAAGTAATTGCTAAATTTTTGGTGTGACCCTTTACACCTTAGAAATCAAAATCAGGGCTCGATTTATTATTTTGTTCATTGTCTAGACTCAAGAAGGTGATGGAGAAAAGGCAAAAATGAAATATGGATTAAACTTAAGAGTGTGCCATTAAACTTAAAAGTGTGTGCATACATTTCCCCCCTACCCTCCAGCCAGGAAACATTCACGCTCAAAAAAATTGGTCTCTATGCCAGGGAACAACCCAAGCTCACCAAAAGCACTGCTCAATTTCTGCAATGCAATCCAACTGTGTCTTTTCCTTCTATTTCATCCTGTTATTTAATTCTTTAATTCTGGGACTAATATGTTGTCCATCTGCAATGTCTCTCCTGGATATTTATGCTTGTGTACTATAATAATTCATCTAAATGCATGGCATAGTCTAGGTAATAGGCATTTTTAATACATTTCATTTTTCCTCTGGGAATTGCTAGGGCAATCCTTTTTGAGTTATCATGGATCTCACTAAAAAGGCCCTAACTTTCTACTTGTGTTTATTTTCTTGGACAGAGTTTAGTACTCATACAAGAAACAAAGAGCAAACACTTCAGAATTTTTGATGCCTTGAAATTTCACATAAATTTGTGTTTTTCAGTGAAGCCAAATACTGTAAATAAAGCAAATAAATTCTGGATCTCATAAAAAAGGGTGACTAATAGCTCTGCCAGGCATTACTTAAGCTTTCCACATTTTATAACTTCATTGCATGACAAATTGCCATGATGTGGTGATACATGATGGCAGATGTAATGGAAAATTAAGACCTTATGGCTATGAAACAGGGAGGATTCTGAACACAGTATAGGAAACCAAGAGAGCCCTGCAATTTTCAGGACAGGTGGTAATCTGATTCCCTGCTCAAGTCTGCTGCATGCCTCAATCCTGACCTCAAACTCCCATGATGTCCCTGCCCTGGGCATCACTGAAACAGAGACTGTCAATCACACTGAATGCTGTTAGGTTGTATTGTGGCTTTGCGTGTCAGACAGATGGTCATAAGGGGATGGCATGAGAGAAAATATGAACTGTAAATAGGATTGTTAACCCAAAGCCCAAGAGGTGAGAGGTCAAATTTGCTATGAAGTTGAACTTTTTAGAAGTTCCTTACCTCAAAGAAGAAATTGATCTGAAAAGGATAGGGATGGAAATAAGAGTGGAATATCCTTTAGATAACAGAATAGTAAATGAATGACAAATTATAAACATTAGTCTTATTTTAATAATTGTGTTATTATTCAAAGGCATTCAAACTATTTTCAATTCAATAATTATTTCTAAGTACTTATTATGGGTAGGAAACTGTGATAGACATTGAAGGAAAAAAAAGGATGAATAAGACATGGGTCTTGCCTTCAGGGGGCTTACATCTTAGAAAGAGGGGTGAGGAACCTTCGGCCTTGAGGCCACATATGGCCCTCTAGGTCCTCAACTGGATTCAGTCAAAGAACTGCACTTGAGGACCTAGAGGACCACATGTGTCCTCGAGGCTGCAGGTTCTCTACCCCTGTCCTAGGGTCTGGAATAAGAAAAATGCATATGTAACTATAGTACAAAAATGAAAAAGTCAAATGTTATAAGAAGAGTACAAAAACGGCACAATTGAGGCAGCCAGGAAGGCACAATGTCCAGAGCATTGAGTCTAGAGTCAGGAAGACCTGAGTTCAAATCTAGCCCCAAGTATTTACTGGCTGTGTGACCCTGGGTAAGTCACTTAACTTTTGGTTCTCCTCAATTTCCTCAACTATAAAATGGAGATCATAATAGCACCTAATTCACAGGACTATTGTGAGGACTAAATAAGATAACATTTGTAAAAAAAAAAGTGTTTGGCAACATTCCTCACACATAGTAGGTACTTATTAAATCCTTGCTCCCTTCCCTGATTGGGTTCTGAGGAGAAATTGTGTGAAGTTTTATTTTGTTTTGTTTTGTTTTGAGAGGGAGGTAAAGATTAGAGAAAGCTTTGGAGTGGAATGGGTTTTTGAGATGGGTTTCAAAGGAGTGGAATTTTAATATGTATTCTAGATGCATGAAGCTGTGAGGAAAGGCAGTGATAATCAGCCCAAAAAGGAGAACAGAAGCAAGTTGATATTGTGGAGCCAGAATTTAAAGGGCTCAACTGTGGGGAAAGGAGAGAGTAGAGCCAAAATTAGCGGAAGATTTTGAACTGAGTTGATTGGAAAATGGTAGTGCTATTGACAGAAATAACCAAAGGAAATCTACTCTGGATTGTCTGAGGTCAATAGAGAGAAGAGAGGATGCTTTAGATGAGTTCAGTTTTTGGCATTCTGAGTCTGATCTACCTTGTATAGTCATCCTACAGGCCACCGGAAATATAGCAAAATAGGTTTGAGGACTCTTTTCCTGCAGATAATAGGTGAGCTTTCTCAGAACCCCATTCTGATATTTCATTGTAGTGTGGAGATAACCCTAGATTCTTGGGGACTATGGCAGTGGAGAGTAAGCTCTGTAGATTTCTGCCACTCTGGAAAGGCATTAAGCACAGCCACAACAAAAATCAAAATTGGTTTTCTGAAAACCAATCTAACTACAGTAAATACAAAAAGACTTTTCACCAGTAGACTTGCCACTCATGAAGTTTTGTCTATGTCAACCTAAAAAACAAACAAAATGGCCATTAACATTGCACAGCCCCTTTCTGGTTTTGCAGCAACAGCAGCAGAATGGTAGGGGAAAGGGCAGAGGACCATACCTGCATCATATAAAGTATTTGGAAGGATCTTTTATTATGCTATTTTTTGCAAAAAGAAAGTATATAACATCAGAATTAGTTGTTCTTTGAATATTTTATAGAATTCACTTATGAATCCATCTGGCCCTAGAGATTTTTCTTTGGAAGTTAATTTATGGCTTCTTTAATTTTTTTCCTCTGAAATTGACTTGTTTGACTTCTCTAGGTCTTGTTTTGATCCTATAGGTATTTTTAAATTTTTGTAATATAAATGAATATTCATTTGTTTAATTAAAATTATTGGTTCTATAGGCATATCATTGGGCAAAATAGTTTCTAATATTTTATTTCTTCATTTTCTTCATTTGTTTTGAATTCTTTTTTATTTTTGATATGACAATTTGTTTTTCTTAATCAAATTAGCTTATTGCTTATCCATTGTATTGTTTAAAATACCTCCTAGTTAATTAATTCAATGGGTTTCTTTTTTGTTTGCTTGTAATTCAATTAATATTTTCTTTAACTTCCAGGATTTCTCTTTTGGTGTTTAATTGTTATTTTATCTAATAATTTTCTAATTATTTTTCTAATAATTTTAGTTGCATTCTCAATTCACTGATTTGTTCCTTTTTTGGTATTGTTAGTAAAAGTGTTGAGATACAGATTTTTTTCCCAAAGGATTGCTTTGGTTTCATTCTAAAAATTCTGTCAAAGAAACTTACAGTTTTTAAGCTATCTGTAAGATTTAATATAAACAGTAGGTTGAAATGTAAGGTCTTTATCCAATGATCAATAAGTAGACATTCTACTACTAGTGGAGCTAAATCATAGAAATCTAGAAAAAGAAAGAAGTTGGAGCTACACAAAGAACTCACATGTACTCTTTGGAAAGTCAAAAAGGGGTATTAGTAATCTTGGCTTTTCTCATATGTTCTAAAGAAATATTGTAGTACTTATGAGAAATTTGAATGAAAATAACTGCAACTTACATACCAATTTCAGTTGCTAAGTATGAGTTAATTGAGAACTTCTAGAAAAAATTTCTAAATTAAATCAATATATACACTTATATCTGGTGACTTCAATGCAAATTTGGGAAATTGTGAAGATGAATATATACACATATATATGTATGTATGTATACATACATATATGAAACCATGGTTCTAGAAGGAAAAAGAATTAGAGGGAAATGATCAAAGAATTAGAGGAAAATGATTTAGAGATTTATGTAACAATTCATTTTCTTCTCATTCTTTTTAACCCCCTAGAAACCAGTGTGTGTGTGTGTGTGTGTGTGTGTGTGTGTGTGTGTGTGTGGTAGGCAGCTAGGTGGCTCAATGGATAGAGTAAAGAAGACTTAAATTCAAATCCAGGCTCAGATACTCACTTAACCTCTGTTTACCTTAATCTGCTGGAGAAGGAAATGTCAAACTATTTCAATATCTTTCAAGGAACAGTTAAAACTGAATATGGAGCAACTGATTGATTTAAGATTGGGAAAGGCATATGATAAGACTATATATTGTCATCTTATCTAACTTATATGCAGAGTACATCATATGAAATGCCAGGTTGGATGTTTCAAAAGCTGGAATTAAGGTTGCCAGGAGAAATGTCAACAATCTCAGATGTGGAGACAATACCACTCTAATGGGAGAAAGTGAAGCAATATTAAGAAGCCTCTTGATGAGGGTGATAGAGGGGAATGTAAAAGCTGGCTTGAAGCTTAACATGAAAAAAAAAATTAAGATCATGGCAACTGATCCCATCACTTCCTGGCAAATAGAGGGAAAATAAATGGAAGCAGTGTCAGATTTTTTAATTCTTAAACTCAAAGATCACTACAGATGGTGACTGAACTCATGAAATTAAAAGATGCTTGCTCCTTGGAAGGAAAGCTATGCCAAATCTGGATAGCATACTAAAAGGCAGAGATATCATCTTGCCAACAAAGATGTATACAGTGAAAGCTATGTTACTGGGTTTTTTCCCCCATATGGATGTATGGCTGTGAGAGTTGGACTATAAGGAAAGCTGAGTGCCACAGAATTAACATTTTTGAATTGTGGTGTTGGAGAATTCTTTTGAGGGGTCAAATTGGTCAATACTTAAATTAATTCAGGCTATTCACTAGAAGGTCAAATACTGAAGCTGAGGCTTAAATATTTTGGCCACATGATGAGAAGATAGGATTTATTGGAATATACCCTAATGTTGGGAAAAATTGAAGGCAAAAGGAAAAGGGGATGGCAGAGGATGACATGGATAGATAGTGTCATGGGGGCAATGAACATGAGCTTGAACAGACTTCAGGAGGTAATGAGAATAGAAAGGCTTGGCACGCTGTACTCCATGGGGTCTTGAAGAGTTGGGCATGACTGAATGACTGAACAAGTGTGTTTATGTGTGTGTATGTATGCATGCTTGTATGTATATATACATACACACACATATATATTTCTATCTATATAATGCAGAACTATACATATATAATTATAATTTATATTATAAGGGTCATGTCATGCCCTTGTCTCATATTGACTGTTTAGACTAGGTCCTCTTCCTCACAGGAAAGAGGGGATACATGTAAATAGAAACAGCTACAATAATTGGTGAATCTATAATTATAGCCCCTGACACCAAAGGAATTCTACCAGCCACTGTTTCTATCTTACTATGACCTACTTCGACTTATGTATTCAAAGGCACCTGGGGAATACTCAGCCTAGGTCATCGAGTAAGAGGCAGAGTTTTCTGAATCCAAGCACAGAACTCGTTTTGATTCTATTCAGACCTTGACATACTAGTACCATATATCAATCTTTTCTCAAATATACTGTTTGGTTCCTAAATACCATTGGTTCATTGTGTTATACTGCTTACAAAAGGAAAATGAACATTTTGTTAGTGTATTTTTATGGGAGGTGAATATTTTATTTGTCTGGGCAATTCCTAGTCTTAAACTGCACTCCAGTGATGCAATCAGCAACTGCTTTCACTCATCTATCATCAAGAAGCATTTATTAAGCACCTACTACATAATAGACATTGTGCTAGTCACTAGAGATACAAAGACAAAAATGAAATAGATGCTTTTCTTCCTCAAGTAGCTTACATTCTATTGGAAGAGATAGCATGTACATCTACGGATATACACAAAATAGATGCAAAGTGATGGGGAGGGGCACTAGAAACAGGAGAGATCAGAAAAAAAAGTTTCCTGTCAAGGTAATGTTTGAGCTGTTTTAAAGGAAACTAGGAATTCTAAGAGGCAGAAGTAAGGGGAGAGTGTGTTTCAAGATAGCCAATGAAAAGGCACAGAGATTGGAAACTGAGTTCTGTATGTGAGGAGCAGTAAGAAGAATAGATTGGCTAGACCATAAAACATGTATACGGAGTATCATTAAGAAGATTGGAAAGACATCTTGGGACTAGCTTGTGAAGTACTTTAAATCCCAAATGCAATAGTTTGTATTTGATCCTAGAAGCAATAGGGAGTCACTGACATTTATTTATTAGGCAGTGACATGGTCAGGCCTGCTCTTAAGAAAAATTACTTTGGCAGCTATGTGAAGAATAGTTTACAATAGGGTGAGAATGGAGGCAAGAAGATCATTTAGAAGGCTATTAAAATAGTTCAGGTAAGAAGTGATGAGGACCTAAGCTATACAATCTTAAAGACTTGCTTGGGGCACAAAGAGCTTAAGTGACTTGCCCATTGTCATATAGCTGCATGACTAGGAGGTATCATAGACAAGGCTTGAACTCTGATCTTCCCAATTCCAAGACTGGTTATCTAGCCACCATGCCATGCTGTCTCTCTGTACAGTGAATTATAAGATGTAATTATTTACCTGGGTCGACCTCTTTACTGACCTGTCATCTTCTATCAGTAGAGTTGATCTTTCTCTTCTATTCTAATTTCTATCACCAAATCTGTATTCTTTAATGTTGTTAGCTAAGCCCTTCTGTCACCCCCACCTTTATTTCTAGATCATCTCTATTAAACCAGAATGAAATGAAATTAGATTCTGTATTGCTTTCATCTTCAATATTACTGATGCTACTCAAATGATGAGTTTTCAGTCAGATGCCCATGGCAAGTAATAGAATTAGAAAGACCAACTCAATTAAAAGTCTTTTTAGTTCGAAATCAAGTTCATGGTTTATTCCCAGCAAGATATACTTCCATTCTATGATCTTTAATGTTGATATATCAAGCAAGATGGAGATGATTCTCTTGTTGTTTACATTTCAATTTCAGTCATAACTGATTAACCTTAAAGGGTCTGAACAAATGTTACACAAATGAATGCAACTTCAAAATCAGAGAGGAAAACTATTTCATGCCAAGTGAGGTACATTAATTTGGTTGTTTGTTTGTTTTTTTCCCCGTTTCTTTTTTTAAAGTGGAGGTGCTGAACCAATCAGTATGAGCAAGCAGAAGAAACACAGGGACAAAATCTATAGTTATGATGAGGCATCCAAAGGGGTAAATAAAGCTTTGCTCTCTTCCTACAATCTTTCATGTTCTATAATTCCTCCTAGCTCTGGAAATTTCCTCTTCAGTGAGTGCTTTGATCTTTAAAGTTTGACCAAAAAAAAATGACTTGGGAATAAGGTTTTCTCTTCAAAGCAGGGGAAAGCACAGTACAAACTTTCTTCAAACAGTGTCAACTTGGTTCATTCCTGATGCTGCAAATATATTTATATATTTGAAAGGAGAGGGGAGGAAAGGATGTTGACATAATATGCAGATCTTAGCTAATCAGGGAGCCAGCCAAAAATTATTCTCCTTCTAATTATTTGTGTAATGGAGAAATCGTCACTTTCCTCTACCCATTTACTTACTTTGATGCTTCAATGGATCTGTGATTTCATAAATATAAGTATGACCATCACAGCTATCTACACATTGTTATCCTGTGCAATCCTTGTCCACGTCCTCCCATAAATTCCCCATATAAGATCTACTGGATCCAATGAGGGTCCTCCTCTAGGTCTTTTAACATTTCTTCACTGTGAATTGATTTCTTAGGTAGCTAGGTAGCACAGTGACAGCAGCTAGGTGGCAAAGTAGATAGAGTGCTGGGCCTGAAGTCTGGAAGACCTGAATTCAAATATGGTTTCAAACACCTACTAGCTGTGTAATCCTGAGCAGGCCATTTAACCTTTGTCTGCCTCAGTTTCCTCAGCTGTAAAATAGGGTTAATAATAGCATCTACTTCCCAAGAATGTTGTAAGGATTGAATGACATAATACTTGTAAAATGCTTAACACATTCCCTGGCACATAGTAGACACTTAACAAATGCTTGTTTCCTTCCTCCTTTTATCTTCTTTTCTTGCCATACTGGTAAACTTCTATTCAGACAGTATGTTTCCTCAATGATGTATTGTATACTACTTTTTCTGCTCAAGGTATTGTTGGTCTTAGACAAGAGCCTACTTCCACCCACTCTGCCTATCTTCACTTCCTTCTGGATCATCTGTGATTTTGATCATTCTGGCATTGTGGAGCTCCACTGGAAAAAGAGTGATATTAAGCTTTCATAGGAAAGCTTGAAATTTGCACAATTTTCCAAAAGGAATCCAACTCACCCTCTACCTACTATTCGATGCCCAGCCCACCTTATTGTCCATTTGAGGTATATGGTTAAGGCATGTGTGCTGATGGACTATCTCAATCAATTGCCTAACCAAATATATGTCATAACCTGCCCAGTAGATTGATCTATTTGATTTTATCCTGTGAGAATTGCAAGGCCAACCTATTTTGAGCGACTGTGGATCTCACTGAGCAAGCGCTTCAGTATGCAGGGCAGGGAGTGCTTGATACAACCAACAGAAGGTCATCAACACAAAAGAACATCTGGAGAACCTCATCATCTCTAAGGAATTTCCTGCCATTTAGACTCACAAGCTATTAGTTAGATGATTTGAGAGGAGAGGGGAAGCAGGGGATGGGTCTGGTTTCATTGAAGAGAACTAGTGACAAAACTCATTCTGTGATGCAAATCAGTAACTGTCAATTATCAATAAGTCAATAAAAAAATTTATGAAGAACCTACTAGGCATTAGGCACAGTTCTAAGTACTAGGGAAACAAAATAAGGCAAAAAACAGTCCCTGCCCTCAAGGAGCTCACATTCTAGTGAACCAACAACCATTTATTAAATACCAACAAGTCCCTGCCAGATACCATGCTAGGCACTAGGGATATAAAGACAAAAGTAAGTCCCTGTCCTCTAAGATGTTACATTCTACTATTACATCTATAGATATCTACAAAAGGAACAGAACATAGATTCAACCCCCTCATATCTCTTTAGAAAAAGACAAGTGGTTTCTATTTCACTTGGTTTTCAGCCATCACAGCAACTGTTAGGAGTCTGTCACTTGAAGCTACCAGCAGGTAAACAGGTAGCTATCTAGCTACACACACACACACACACACACACACACACACACACGATTATATATGTATATATGCATGTATGTATATGTGTCACTTTCTCCTTTCCCCCCTCCAACATAGAAAATATTAAAAAGATATCCACCTTCATTGAAAACCAGCCACTTACGGATGCAGAATATTTTTTCCTACTATACACTGTTGAGAACAGAATGTAATAATTCTTTTCTTTTTTTCTATCATTCTAAGGAAATTATGCTACAGTCATAAAATATTAGTACTGGAAGGGGTTTTTTTCACAGCCATCTATCCTAATCCTTCATTTTGCATATTAGGCTACAAAGAAAGTAGTCAGAAATTTTCTGAAACCTACTTTTCAAATATATTCTAGCCCTTTAGGAAGAAAAATTTGCACCAATATAGAGTAACAAGTACTCACAACAATAAAAATGGGTCCTCAGGCCAATTTAATTTCCCAAATTGAGTACATTTTTATTGTCTTGTGATCAGATACATGACCTGCTCTAGAGGCAGAACAAAGATCACTGGATGGTAGCTATAGAGAGAGGAATGCTAGCTAAACATAAGGAAACACATCCCTAATTGAAACTGTCCCAAAGTAGAATGAACTCCCTTAGTGATACTGAACTTCCATCCCTGAAGAAAGTAAAGTGATTTTGAGTGATCAATTGTTACTGATGTTGGAGTTGGCATTCATACTTTGGGTTAGATAAGGTGACCTCACAGAATTTCAGAATTATTGGAAAAGACCTCAGCGGCCATGCATGCCCAAGGGTCATCCAGCTTTATCTGAAGACTTCAAATGAAGGAAATCCATCTTGCTGGATTCTATTCTATTTATCTATTCTACCTTGGTTGGCTCTAAACATTAAGCAAACTTTTTACTACATCAAACTGAAATTTGTCTCTCTGAAATTTCTAGCGATGGCCCCTACTTCTGTTCCTCTAGGGCCAACCAGAACAAGCCTAATTGTTCTCCTACATGGCAGCCCTTCACATACTTGAACATAACTTTTACATTTCCCTGAGTCCTCTCTTCTCAAGGCTAAACATACTCAATTCTTTAAAGTGATCTTTGAATATCATGGACATATAGCCATTCCCCATTTTGATTGTTCTTCCTCTAACACTCTCCAGCCAATGAGTATTTTTTTTAATGTGGCTATTTTTATTCTCTGAAATGCAGTACCCAGAAGTAAGCACAAATACCCTATATGTAGCCTGACTACCCTGACCAGGGCACAGTGTAGCATGGTCTCTGAAGTCTTTGCCAACTGTAAAAGTCTATTATTCATCATAACCATCAGTCACCTTAGATATAGGTGATATAAATAGATATACCTTTATTACCACATTTCGCTAATTATACATTGCAATTACAATATTAGGAACAACTTATTTCTTACTGCAGGCACAGCTTAATCATATACTTAATCTTGACTTTTGGTTTTGGAGTTGTTGAGTGGAACTTTATCTGAAACTGAGCTAAATATTTTCATATTGAGAGACTTTATTTTAAAAGTCCCAGGCCATGGCTCTTGAAGCCATGGTATTTCCAGGATTCCCCACCTCAACACTCAGAGCTCAATTTAATTAGAGGAAATACATCTTAGATGCTATTTAGGATATCTAGCTTTCCAAATGTGTGTGTGTTGATTTGTACATTCTTTTTATTAAGGCACAGATGTCCTGTTAGCTGCTGGAATCTGTGAGCTATGTAAAGTAACCTGAACTGCATGCTGATGTTGTTATTATTTCTGTTTTATTAACATGAGGTTAGGGAGAATCCTTTTAATATTGTTGTTCTAAAGCACACCACCTCATATTCTCTTATATCCTATAAGAGAAAGGCAGAAACCCAAACTTTTATATTTTAAAATTTAAATATGCTGTAAACATATGAACTACAGTAAAATAATTACACTAACACCATGCATATCTGAAAACATGTAATTGAATGCCTCCCTGACTACAGGGTCTGCTACAGTGGGAACAGACAAAGAGTCTAATTTATTCTGACTAATCAGGATTGATGTTAATTAAAGAAGAGTTCAAGATAATGACTTCTCATTACAATGTGATAGATGGAAATAGATTGTTCTACTTCCAGGTAAAATAAGCAATTACATAACCTCTTTTTAAAGGGAATTTGCCAAACTACTTAGCACTACAATTGGTGAAATCCTACTATTTACATGCCCTTTCTTTTCTTTCAGAATTCATCTCAAAATTGGTTTTCAAAGTCTGGTTATCCTGCTGGGTTTGTCATATATCAAAGACTAGGGAATGATGACATTTTGGAACAGGTGGTCATTAGAATACTTTAAAAAAACTAGCATTATTCTATAGCATGCTTCAATAAAAGGAATGATAAAATTCAAGGGAAATGGGACATTTTAAAACAAGCCAAAGAGATTATTGAAGAAGACCGTTTCAATTACCTTTGGCATATTTTTAAGCAGCTACTTTGCATTTTGGATACCAATATTCTTTCTCATTATAAATTCCATGGGTCATCTTGGATCTTCATTCAAGGCCAACTTACCCAGGCAACAATACAGTAGTAATAAGAATAGCAAGATATGCAATAATAACAGCAATAATAATGTTAGAAAAATCACCCAAAACAGACATAGGCATCTATTGTGAAGGGTGAGATATAAATTTGTGGACTAAGCTAGTCACATCCAGCACAACAGAGGAGGAGCTGTCTTCTACCAGGCTTCAAAGGTACAGAATTAGTAAATACAGCCTGGAATCAACCAACTTCAATTGCCTTTTTAGAGCGTTGGTTTTGACTATATTTCTACAAGAGATCGAATTATTCAGTCCCATTTCCAACCTCTCTGTCTTTGCACAGGCTGATGACCATGTCTTTTTTTTTAATTGTATTAATTTATTTTGATTTATCAACAATCACTTCCACATGCTTTTGAGTTGAAAATTTTTCTACCCCTTCTTCCCCCCAACCCTCCCCAAGACGGAGAACAATCTGATATAGGCTTTACATTTATATACCCATTAAACATATTTTCACATTAGTGAAGTTGTAAGTAAAAATTAAAACCAATAGGAAAGATGAAACCATCAGAAAGATGAAACAAAACTCAACAGAAGGTAAAATTAAGTGATAGCAATTCAACTTCCATAGTTCTTTCTTTGGATGTGGACAGCATTTTCCATCCCGAGGCCTCTGGAGATGGCTTAGATCCTTGTAATGCTGAGAAGGGTTCAGTTTAACAATATTAGTCATCCCATAATGTGGCTGTTATTGTGTACAATGTTCTCTTGGTTCTGTTTACTTCACTCAGCATCAGACCATGTAAGTCTTTCCAGGTTTTTCTGAAGCAGCTTGTTCATCATTTCTTATAGCACAACAGTATTCCATTACATTCATATACCACAACTTCCTCAGCCATTCCCCAATTGGTGGTGATGCCCATGTCTTGAGAGTACTGCTTCCTCATCTTTTCCTAGTAGAGGCACTATTTTCCTTAAAGGTTCACCTCCTATGTAATGCCTTTCTTGGGTCCCCAAGTTGTCAGTGACCACTCTCACTCTGAAATTATTTAGTATTTACTTTGTAAACATTTGATTTGATATATGTTATAAAATGTAAGATCAGTAGAATGGAAACTCCTTAAAGGGAGTGACTTTGTCTTTGCATACCCAGACCTAGCACATAGTATTGCTCATGTTGCTACTGCTTCTGCTGCTATTGTTGTTGTTGTTGTTGTTGTTGTTGAGGTGTTTCAGTCTTGTCTAACTTTTTGTGACCCCACTTGGGGTTTTCTTGGCAAAGACACTGGAGTGGTTTGCCATTTTCTTCTCCAGCTCATTTTACTGATGAAGAAATTTAGTCAGAGTTAAGTGATCACCCAGGGTCATACAGTTAGTAAATGTTTGAGCCAGATTTGAACTCAGGAAGGTGAGTATTCTTGACTTCAAGCAGGGTGCTCTATCCATTGTACCAACTAGCTGTCATGCTATTATGCTCATAATAAGTAGCATGATGAATGCTTATCAAATGAATGAATAAATTCTGCTTGGAATTGTTATTAGAGCATGCACCTAATTCCATTGAGACAGAATGCAAAGGAGTAGAACTGATATACAATTTAGGAATAGCTACTTGGAATCTGATCAAGAATTCAAGATTTTTATTGCAGCCTATCATGCTATTAGAGCCCTGTTGCATTATTGCTTCTTGTTTGAGTTCTTTGGGATTTGAACAACATGTGATGAATCTAGTCTTTGTCATAGGAGAGTGGGGATATCTGAGTATCCTCTTGCTTGTCTTGTATCTAAGACTTCCAGGAGTAAATTCTGAATGGACAGAACTGTGATAATGTGGTAGGCTCCATTACCACATAGCTTATGAGTATCTGCTGAGGTATTGGCTCTCCCTAAAGCTGGAGCAAAGTACTGAGGAAGCAATTTTTAACAGTTATTACTTCTGATGTACACATTGGTATATTTGCTTATTCAGTCTTCCATTCAACCAATTAAGTCCTAGTATATACAAAGCTCTGTGCTGAGGACAAAGCATAATGTTTATTCTTTAAAAACTTCCATTGAAAGGATCTTGTGAATAAAATGAGACATTCAAAAATTTCATAAAATGTCATAATTTCATAAAATATTTAAACAATTCATAAATCAAAGAACAGGCAATAAAAGACCCTGGGTTTAGAGCCAGAAGATGGGTTTGAATTCTACCTCTATCACTAAGTAAGTGACATTAGCTAAGTCACTTAACCTCTTCAGACCTCAGTCCAACATCAGGGGGATGGACTGGTACCTTCTAACTTTAAATATATTACCCTAATTACCTTTATGTTAAGCCTCAGATTAGAAAATCAGAGGTTTATCTTCACAATAAATTTATATCATATTAGTGATCGTGACCCCGAGGACCTTCATTGTTATTAAGCAAAATGGTTTATCCAGAGTCATCTCCAAAAACTCAATGACAGCATTAGGTTGTGAGTTTAGATTTTTTTGAGTTGTAATCCATTCTCTCTGACATAAAATTTCAAATTATTAAAGTTAGGAAGGAAGCAGAGATTGTGTAGCTCAACACCTTTATTTTGTAAATGAAAGTCAATGTAAATGAGGTTTAAAGAGGTAAAACAACTACCCTAAAATAGATATGTCCTTTGGTTGGTGATAGAGTTTGAACTAGAGACCAAATTTTTTGATCCATTTTAATTCTACTTCCATTATGCAAAGCTGATTTAAAGTATTTGACCCACTTTCTAGCCATTGAATATATTATTCTCTCACAAATAACCTATATAAATTGGTCATTGACAAAGGCTACCATTTTATAATACATACATACACACATACATAGAGAAAGAGAGGATTCAGTGAAGCATAACTATGAGCAATAATAGAAAATTTGAACCAACAAAATTTTCATGGTTTCCCCATCACCTTAGCCAAGGTTATATAGCTAATTCGTTTCAATTCAACAATCACTTATTAAGCATATGCCATAGACCAGGCACTAGAGTAGGCTATAGGAATCCAAAGACAAAAACAAAGTAATCCTTGTGTGTAAGACTCATACCTTATTGGGGAGACATAACACGTCTACAATTAAGTGAATATGTAGGAGAAGGTGGGATGTAATGGTGAGAATGATATGATCTGATGAGAAATTTACAGATGAATAAGAGTACGTTGTTAAAGATAATTCAAAGATTTGTAGTGATAATCTAGGATTATTTATGTTTACCACTATTTTTATTTTTTTACCACAAATACTTAATAAAGGAAACATTAATTGTCAATAGATAACAGAAAATGTATAACCACTGAAGATGTAATTCAATTTCTAAGGGATGCACCAAACAACTAGGTATCGTGGGGGTTTTTCCCCATAATAACATTACTGTATTACTTGGACTCTAAAAAGGAAACACATTCCAGTTACTTTTCTTTTTTTTACAAATTACTTTGTCTTCTACTGACTCGAGGAATGACTTTAAGCCAGGCAATTTCTGTAAGTCTTGGTTTCCCCCATGTATGAAGTAAAGAATTACCAAAACGCCTTAGGAGGAATGTGCTGCTCAATTAATTGCTTATAAAATTGTTTTTATTAATGTGCTAGAAGTGATAAACTTAGAATTACATGACAGTTAATTATAAAATTAGTGTTGGCTTCCTACTTTCTCTCCCAAAGTTGAAAATAACTGCCTTCCATATTTCTGAATCCATGAAGCATGGGGATTAATTTGCTGAACCATAGGTTTATGCAAATTTCAGTGCACTGTATAAACCATTTGCAGATAGGAACATTTGGTGAATAAGGTAATGCTATTTTCCCAATACATTGAAAAATGCACTCCTGAAATGAACCAGCAAATGCTTCCAAATGGGAGTTGCTTGATAAGTACTAGAGTGTCAGACCTGTACCCAAAGTCTACCTAATGAATCATCCAATCCCATACTTTTTGTCAAAGTCTTAAATGAATTACCTGTTTGGCCCATTGATAAGTGGGATGCTCCCAAAGTAATTGAATGTGCTAATCGAAACTTTGTTAAAACTGTCACTGTACATCATTTCCAGTTTCAGGTCCAACAAAGTGTAATTAGCTTGTGATAGTTAGAGTGAATCAAACCCCTGGTAAGGTTGTGAAAGAAGTATGCACACCTTAGTAAATTAAATTAGACTTAGAGTGGATGAGTAGAATAAAGGTCATGCTTGGGAATGATGTAAATAAGGTATAACACAAGATTTATGGAGTGGTAAACCTATTTCCTGAAGTAACAAAGTCTGAATTGCCTTAATTATTGGCTCTTAACCAACAGACATGTTACAGATCAGGGAAAGATCTAAAAATAAAAACCCATTTAAATCTGGCCCCAAAGTCACAGTTGGGATTTAGACGTATGGAAAGAAATAGATACTTCACTATCTCCAACCCAGCTCCCCTTCCACTAAGGAAAAAGAGGTAATATGCTTCTCCAGTTTGTATTGTAGTTCAAAGAGATACATAAAGTCACAACATAATTGTTATGAAAATATTATTGGGAAAAAAACAGGTTCAGGCTCTATTGCTTTTTTTTTTCTATTTTATGAAAGTTGAAAGGAAGGTAAAAGAAAGAAAAGAACAGACTAAGTCTTCAACAGACTAAGTTTTCAAACTCAAGACTTATCCAAATAGGTTATTTGATTGGATAATGTTAAGGGAACCTCCATGAAAGTCCAACTCTTGTTGTGCAGTGAAGGTCACCCTGGATTATTAAATGGCCAGGATAAGCTCTGACCAGTTCTGCCAAATCACAAAATATCATTATAGCAATACATTTTATCTATTAACCAAGGATCAGTCTAGCTAAGAGAGGCTTATAGGATGAAATCTTTTGCATTACCCAGTAAACAGATAAAAATACAAAATTTTTCTCAGACGGTGAGTGACCTCCCTCTACTTCTTTAGCAGTGGTGGTGCAGTGAGGGAAAAGGGGATAGAGAATGCTAAAAAATACAGTTTTTAGACTGACGTAAAACATCAATTTTACTATTGATTATGTAATCCTTATCCAATGAGTTGATACATGAATGGAGAATTACAATCATATTCATATTGAAGGGGCCCAGAAGTCATAAAGAAACTGAAGTAAAGATGATGGCTTCTAAGTTCTCCCCAGAGTGGAAGATAAAGGAGTCACTAAGGTTGACTTCATTGTGCACCCAAATAAGTAGCATCCTTTTTTTTTCCATGGAACACTTGATCATTTTGCAAAGCTCCTGACAAATAGAAGGAGGCACCTTAGGCACCAATATTTTTTACAAGAATGAAATAGTGCAATTTTTTGAAGAGCTTTTCAAAATCCTTCCAAACAAGTCAGCATAAGCCTTGACAATAGGTGACTAAATATAAAAGTGGATAGAGGAAAAGGGAGCAAAAGGTGGGGGATGGGAGTAGAAGGGTGGAAAACATGATTTAGGCTTAAGAAATGAAAAAAGGTGAAAAGCTTGTAGATTACTCAGAGGTGTTACATCTATAATTGTTCTTCAAGAAGTGTATCAAATGTGGAATACTGTGGCTAGTGATTCACTTTGGCTAGAACACAGAGGTTATGAAGGGGGGAAATGTGCAGTAACCTTGGAAAAGCAGAAGTCAGATTGTGGATAGCTCAAAAGGCTTTGCTACAGAGTTTATTTAGCATATAATATAGTCAAGGGGAGAGCCACTAAATATTTTTAAGCATTTCAAACTTAGGATGATTATTTTGGTAACCATGTGGAAGATGGTTTAGAGAAGGTAGAAACTAGCAGTAGAGAGATAAATTAGGATGCTATTGCAGCTGTCCAGGGAATGGTGATGAGAATCTGAACTATGGTGATGTCTATGTGTGTAAAAGGGATGGATGGAAGAGGTGTTTGAAGATTGAATGAATAAAACTAGAGTCTAGAGTCATCCTTTACTCTTCACTCCCCTTCACCTTCCATATAAAATCCTCTACCTAGCTCTGAGTTTCTAAACCTCGGGTGTCTGGGAAGATGTTAATAACCTCAACAGAAATAAGAAAGTTTGGAGGAGGTGTGGTTCCAGGGTGGGATGAGAGAGATATCAATTCCTGACTTGCTCATGTTGTGTTTAATGTACTTAAAGGATCTCCAGATGGATGTGCCCAGTGGTTCTGGGGACATGGGAAAGGAGTTCAGGGTGATATCAGAGATAGGTATATAGATTTGTAAGACTTCTAAGTAGACATGACCCATGGGAATTTATGAAATCACAGAAGAGGAGAGACAAGAGAAAAAAGGAGAAGTACCAAACTTTGTGGTAGCTATACTAGGAGGAAGGACATGATGATCCAGCAAAGAAGATGGAGGTTAAACAGGTAGGCTAAGAAGTAGGAGAGGCCAACATTACAGAAGCTAAAGGAAATAGAGTAGATTGAGGCAGGATTATTTTTCATCAGTGTAACTTCTAAGGAGAGTCTTTGTTTTTACCTTTATCCAAGCCCTGATTTTCCATGAACTTATTTAATAGGTGGGTTGGAACAGTTAGAACTGAACAGTTTCTTTTTCTCTTCTTTACCCTTTCTTTTTTTATTTAGTATTAATGTTTACCTAAACCAACCAAATGATAGTCTATTTGCACACATACAGATAACTGATTCTGAAATACTTACCAAATTGGTAATCAGTTATTTCCTGTCTGTCAAGTTTTAGCACATTTTTATTGTTGTTTTTTTAACACCCTCTGGCTTACTTATTGGAGGAAATATACAGGTGAAGCACCTCTGAAGAATTCATATTACCCAGATTATGACATGCAGCGATGGGTAGCCCATGGAATTGGTATGAATACCTTGTTTAAGCACTGCAGATAACAGTGAACTGGGGTCATGAATTGACTGGAAGGAAGAAGACAGTGGGCTGAATCCCATTTCTGAAACTTTGCAGTGTTTTCAATGATCCCAAGCTGTTACGTACTGTCAAAGCTCATCTTTTTAACATCCATGTCCCAGTGTTGCTTTATGCCTGCAAATTAGGAAAAAGCATAATATCCAAAGAATCAAAATTATATTTGACCCAAAGGGCAATGGAAAGATGCATGGTGGGTGTAAGTAGGCTGGAGCCTATTACCAATGGCATAAAATGCATGATTAGAGATATACAGGCAAAGAGTCAGACATATAGCAAGAATGAGTGATGAAAGATTGAAAGCCTGAGTATTGTTACTGGTAACCACGGAATATTAAAAGATACAGAGGAAGACCTCTAATTCATTGCTTAGATTTTCTAAAATGGGCTTCTGTTACAGACAAGAATTGTGCTTCATTAGAAGGCATGAATAGGCTATGATCTGCACCATTGGAGGGGTACTGGCATTGATGAGTTCATGAATCCATCAGAGTATGGGAGTATATATAATATTAAATGAAAAAGTCAAAATTTAAAAGACATCATTCTCTGGAAATACAAGAAACCATTACAGAAAATATAGACATGTTTGTAGTTAAAAGAAAATAAATTTTCTTTTCAAAAAAATAAATTTTCAGACTTTGCTTGGCTTCATTTACAGAGTGTGACTTTAAAGCAATAAAAAAGATTTTCACAGGTTATTGTGGGACAAAGTATCATTATTTTATAGTCCCATCTCATCTAACAGATAAATAATGAGACTTGGAAATAAAGTAACTCAGGATCATAGATTATTAGTATTAGAAGAGATGTTAGAAATTATCTTGTCCAACCAACAACCCAACCCTCTTCAACACCCCTGAAATGTGGTCTTCCAAACTCTGAATGCTTCAAGCTCCAGGGAGGCCCCTCCATCATGACAGACATCCAATTTCATCCTCTGAGGGCCCAAATTGTAAGAAAGAACTTCCTATACTGATTCCAAATTGGCCTCCCTATTACTTTCATTCTTTGAATCTCATTCTTACCAATGGAGTCTTCAAATATTTAATGAAACAATTATTTCTTCTCAAAGTCTGTAGGTCACAAAAAGGTAATGATTCTCTTTCAGAAAAGCTGTTTTCTGAAGATAAGAATGTACAAAAAAGGAATAGACTCTATAGAGTCTAGTTTAACAAGAAATTAAAGGTTACATTGTGGATAGAGATTAATGTTAATAAACCAAGGAAAAGGTAGAAGGAGGTTTGAATAGAGATAGCCTTAGATCCATTAGAAATAGGATTCCGGATATTCATTCCACCATTAAGAAAAAGAAAAGAAACAAATCCAGCCTTCTTCTGGAGCTCAAAAACATCCTATAAAATTTTCCTCTTTAAAACTTGAAGAATCTACAGGAGGCAAAGTTTTATTAAGTTAGAGCTTAATAGACTTAGAACTGAAGAGAACTCAGTGGTCATCCAATCCAACCCCCTTACATTGTATATGAGGAAACTGAGGCTTGTTATACAGGTAGTAAGTATCAGAACCAGGACGCAAACCCAGGCGCACTGGCTCAGAGCCCAGGGTTCTTTTCTGCTGTATCATTGGCTTTCAACGTTTTGGTGATGAGACTTCAAGTAAAGATCATTCCACAGTGTTCACTTGGTTAATTTTGCTTTTCTAAACAAAAGCTTCTCTTATATCAGTGACTGAAATATTTTTATATTTAATGTCCTTTTGTCATATAAATACAAAATATTTCCCCTCCTGGCATTTCTATTGCATAATTTGACCATCCTCACACCCCTACCCACCAAAAAAAGAAATATAACCACAATTAATGCTTGAATTTCACCTTCAGAGTTCCATCCCTTTTACATTGCCTTGGTGCTTTTTAAATATAAAAACTGGAGTGGAAAGACATAGAGAGTGGGACTTTTGGTCAGTCATTTACTTTTTAATGTGAATGTGGCCACATAGAGAAGGTTTGGTAAATGGGGCTTGAGGAAAAACCAAAAAGTCTCTTGGGAATTCAAGGAGTGAATGAAAGGAATCCAAAGGGGTGGCAGGGAGAATAAGAGTACAGAAGTGAATTAGCTTCACTTTCACTATTGTCACATTTTAGGTCAGTGCTGGTTCTGTTTATGCACCATTTCTAGCTCCTTCAGATAAGACAGAGTACAGATCTTTGTCGGGGTAAACCATTCTGCATATTTAAAGAATTTGGGATAGACTGAAATGATTCAGTTCACCACCAGGAAAAGGTTAAGGTAAATAGGTAACTATCATAAATTTATCTGCATAAGGCTTTAAACACAATGAGACATTTTTGGGCACCATTTTGTAGAAGACATATCATCATCTTCTTCATCATCAGCATCAGCATCATAACTAGTATTTATATATTGCTTTAAAGTTTTCCAAACATTATTTTCCAAATATTATTTCATTTTATCTATACAGCAACCATGTGAGTTCAGTGCAATTGCTATTCCTATTTTATGGATGAGAAAACTGAGGCAACCAGAGATTGTTACCAGCCCAGGATTACATGCCTAAAAAGTGTCTGAGGCAAGATTTGAACACAGGTCTTCCAACTCCAGGTGAAGCACTTAATCCACTGTGACACTTAGTTTCTTCCATCCTTTCCTCATGTCATAATGTATAATGAGGACAATAATGCCCACAGTACCTATATCATACAACTGTTGTGAGGATCAAATGAGATAATGTATTTGAAGTGCTTTTGAAAAATCAAAGCACTATATGAATGTATCTTGGATCTTTTGTTGTCTGTCTCTTCCTTTTCCGTATAACCAACTATGTCTTCCCACCAAGCCTTTGACATATGGCTTTGATCACAGTTCTCTCCTGGGTCCTCTCCTTCTGCCTCTCTACCCTCTCCCTCTTAGTGATCTCATCAGCTTCCATCTATTCAAAGATCATCTACAAAAATGACTTTGACATCTTTATGCCTAGCCCTCGGCTCTCTTTTGGGCTCCAATTCCAAATAGCCAAATATTTGCTGGTCATTTCCTATAGGAACCTCAAATTATTCCTTCAAAAACCCACCCATCTTCCTTCCTGTGGAAACTTTATCCCTCTTCCTAACTCCTCAACTTCTGCCCATGGCACTACCATCCTTCCAATTATCCAAATATGTGACCTTATCTCCCAACCATTACTCTTACATTTATTCAAATGGCTGTCAAATCTCATTGACTTTGTGTATACATCTTTGCCCTCTGTAATACTTCAATATTTTTCCTTTTCCCTCAATAATACCAAAACAGACATTTCTATACCATATCATTTATCTACTCCAGAAGCTTCAAGAGATCCCTATGAGCTCTAGAGTAAAATACAGACGCCTCTGTTTGGAATTTAAAGACCTTCACTATCTGAATTCAACCTTACTTTTCAGGCTGATTTCACTGCTTCTCATGCATTCCACTGCTAGTTTAGGTTAACTGTTATTGTTCAGTCATTTAGCCATTTGGGGTTTTCTTGGCAAAGATATTGAAGTGGTTTGCCATATCCTTCTCCAGCTCATTTTAAAGATGAGGAAACTGAGGCAAACAAGGTTAAGTGACTTGCCCAGGGTCATATAGCTAGTAGGTATCTGAGGTCAGATTTGAATTCAGATCTTCATGACTTCAGGCCTGGTGCTCTATCCACTCTACCACCTAGCTTCCCCCAGTTTAGGCTAACCACTCTTCCCTGTGTGTGACATCCCACTTCCAGGCCATTGTAGTCTGTCTCCCAAGTCTAGAAAGTTCTCTCTTCACTTCCATCCCATGGAATCTTTATATCTCTTCAAGGTTCAGCCCATGTACCACCTCCTGTACATAATGCCTTTCCTGATGCTCCAGTTATTACTGTAATTCTCTTTCCTACCTCTCAGGAAAAAAAAAAACCCTTCATATTCACTTTGTGTGTATGTATATGTAGTATTTGCTTACTTTCATACTTTTCTCCCCCCCTCCCCCAATGGAATATAAGCTCCTTCAAGGCAAGAACTGTTTTCACTAGTCTCAATACCTAGGATACTGCCTGTCACATGATTAATTCATATTAAATGTGCTTTGAATTCAATTGAATAATTGTCATTGTGGTAGTAATAGTAATTGAAGCAGCATTAGTTGTGATCCATTCATACAATTGATTCATTTACCTACATATCTCATTTCTCTTATGACTAAATTCTCTTTCAGTTTGACCAAAAAGATGGCTTAAATCTGAATTTAAATGATAGAAAAGTAGGGTTATGAAAAGTAGGAAATGTAGTTGGTAGATGGATAAGACTGACAAATTGCTTCAGGATGGAACTGGCTGGGGGTTTTGCCTCTCAGCTTCCTGTTGGATAAGAAATGGTTATTCATTCCTCAGTATTTCTAGATTTCTAGACTGTCCCACCTATTGTACTGGGCTTTAAATACCAGGCCATCCAAAGACATATGGCCTGAAGTTAAGGCACCAGGAAGAGACTTTCAGGACAAAATCCATAAAGGGAAGGACAAATGAAGCAAAGTAATATAAAACGTGACAGAAGATCTGGGAGTTGCTCAATGCTGAGAGACTGATGACATTGTTTAGTGGCCAAGAAAATTCACTTGACTCTAGCAAAGGACAGTTAAAAGCTGAGAGCAGACTGTGTAACTAGCAAGAGAAATAAGAGAGAAAGGATGTGGACCTATGTCAAAGGTAAGGGATTTGGGGTGGCTGCATACAAAGATAAATTGATATCATAGAAAAAGGATTCTTTGTGTATAGTATGAAAACTGAGAAGCAAAAGAGACCCCAGACAGCCAGAGAAATAAATGCACAATGCATATAGCATTATCCAAAGGTTGTCACTGATGCATAATGTGTCTGCCTCATGAGACCTAGGGCTTGCAACAATCTGCAGGTTCAGAGCCACAATATTCGTTTGACTTGGGATGATCTTGCCTTGTGATAATTGGTCCAGACTATCCAAGCAAGCAGAACTGATTTTAAAAAATATTTTATTAAGGAATTTTTTTTCCCTACAATCATTTCCTGAAATCTCCTCCTCCATGGTACATCCCCTTACGTTAATAACAACAAAAATTATGCAAAATCATCATGGTAGTCTCATTTTTCTATAATCTGAGTACATATTTATGTTCTTTTTAGTCAAAAAGAATGGGAATTTAATCATAAGAGAAATGAGGTATGAAGGTAAATGAATTAGTTTCGTGAATGTACCACTACTACGGCTACTTCTATTACTACCACCACCAGTAAAATCAAGAGTCAATAATGTATGGTGAGAAGAGCAATGGATCTAGTCAGAGAAACCATTGTTCAAATCTTACCCTTTTCATTTATTACATGTATGATCTTAGGCCATATTCTGAGGTACTTTACAGTTCTCAATCTATCGTCTGATGTGCATTTGAAGACTGACAATTTATTTAATATTCTTCACCATAGTCTATTGTCTTTATATCAATCATTCAAGTACTTATTGAGTGTCTACTATGTGCCAGGTAGTGTGCTAGGCACTGACGATATTATTATTTTTTTTTTAGGTAATTGGGGTTAAGTGACTTGCCCAGGGTCAGACAACTAGTAAGTGTCAAGTATTTGGTCTGAGGTCACATTTGAACTCAGGTCCTCCTGACTTTAGGGCCGGTACTCCATCCACTGTGCCACCTAGCTGCCCCCACTGAGGATAAAAGTATGAAGAATGAAACAATCTCCACATCCGTTGATGTCTTATCATCAATAATGTTTTATCATTCTAGACTAGGGATCAGAAAGGTCTGGTTTCAAATGCGCTTTAGACATTTATTGTGTAAATTACCTTCTCTGTGAAATAAGAGGGTTAGACTAGAAGACTTCAAAATCACCTTCAACTTCTAAATTTATGACTATGATCTGTCATCAGGAACCAAAGTTAATTACTGAATTCTGTCTTTTAATAATGTTTTCATTTATATTATTGCCGCCATTGCCTATTTTCTCTTTTTTCTGTTATTGCTTAGTCAATTTCAGTAATGTCTGACCCTTCATTATTACTCCATTTCGAGTTGTCTCAGCAAAGATGCTGGAGTGATTTGCCATTTTCTTCTCCAGCTCATTTTACAGGTGAAGAAACTGAGGGAAACAGGGTTAAGTAACTTGCCCAGGGTCACACAGTTAATACATGTCTGAGGCTGGATTTGAACTCAGGTCTTCCTGCCTCCAGGCCCAGGGCTCTATCCATTAAGCCACCCATCTGCCCATATGTTCTCCTAGTTCTGATTTTATTTTGCTTTTATCAGTTCATGTAAGGCTTAACACATTTCCCTGAACTCCTCATACTGGACATTTCTTGTAATATAATAATATTCCTTTGAATTCATAAAACACAAATTGTTTTATAATTCCCCAGTCAATGAGAAGTTAATCTCCAGTTCTTTGCAAAAAAAACAAAAAACAAAAACCTGTCATAATAGCTAGTAACTCTTTTTTGTACATGAAACCTTTCTATCTGACCACCTTGGAGTTTGTGCCAAGTAGTGGGATGGCTACATCAAAAGATATGAACAGTTTAGTAATTTTCTTTCCATAATTTCAAATTATTTTCCTGGACGGTCATATTAATTCGTAGCTCTACCAATGGTGTATTATGTCTGTTCCCATTACTCTTCCAACTTTGGCTATTCCCATTACTATAACCTTTGTAAATTTACTAGCAGTGAGGTAAAACCTCAGAGTTGTCTTAATTTGCATCTCTCTTACCATTACTGATTTGGAGAATTATTCATACGGCTGCTGATCATTTAGCTTTTTTGGAAAGTTCAAACCTTTTTTCCATTCACTTATCTATA